>NC_088201.1:144657766-144944366 GCF_037126465.1 Ornithodoros turicata
CGAAGGAGGCCACGCACAGAAGCAGTTCTATAAAGGGACACTGATTGTAAAAAAAGAGAAAAAAAAGTCTTCTACCTATAAGTACTGAGGTCATCTTTGTCTGTGAACCATACATGAGCTGTGGGACAATGTTAGTAATGCATGTTTGACCAAATACGTACAGGGCTAGACAAAAGTTTGAAAAACACCAAAGCAATACCTTATACAGCACTGAACAGGAGTGAGTACACCTAATGTGAGGTGCCTATACACAGTCAGGGGTGGATTTAAGGGGTCAGTCCATATTCTGACCCCTTCCTCAATTTCAGTCGTTACACAGAGTTTCAATTGACTTTGGTGGTGTAATAGCGTGCTGTTACAGGACTGCCGTAAATAGTGGATTCTAGTGGATTCCGTCTAGTGGATTCCTTCTCACAAAGGAACTCGGGCAAAGAGGGAGCCAACCGTGTCGCCAACAGCTGGCATAATCCTTCCCCAGACATACCTTCACTCAACGGTCCGGAACACAAGTGGAAACAGTTTTCCGGGTTCGTTCGTGAAATTCATCTTGCTGCATATCTAGAATTGCTTCATTTCACATAATCTTACCATGTCAACGACCTCAGCCACAACCAGGCTACCCTGCTTCACAGACTGAGATGCAAGGCTGTACTAATACCTGTCTTAGGTTACAAGATTGGCCTCACTCCATCCCCTGCTGCGAGCCTTATTCCACCCACATCGTTATGAACTGCCCTGAGCAACAGGTTGCATAAGAAGAAGCGATGGCGCAGCAGGGAGCTCGTCCGATTCCCTGTGTCACATTGGAAGACATCCTGTATTTGCAAGGTCCTGCTCACATCCGTTGGAGAGCACGGGATGCGTTGCTTGCCTTCGCCTCGTCCATAGCACACCTCCCATATAGAAGCGCGTTTTGTTCCGCAAAAAGCAGTGAAATTCCATTCAGTTAAGGGAAAAAATTATGATACTCCTACCGAAGAAGAGCATGTAAAGCGAGCACAAGCGAGGAAATAAATTTTATCGATTCCATAGAGCCAATGACAACGAAAACAATCACATATTTCATGCCGCCTCTCGATATCTTCAGTCTTTCCCGCGATAGTTCTTATGGCAATTGCCTCCATAACATCCGCCAGGATATGCCGTAGCCGGGTCCTGAAATATCAAAGAATATCCATATGTTGTCGCATTAGTGCCTATATATACAGGGTGTCCACGCTAAGTGTGAACAGATTTGTCAAAAATATATCAATCACTTTTTCCGAGATGAAATCAATTGCAATATAGCATATGCTGAAGGGCACTCCGTAGGGGGGCATTAACAGACTCCTAAGGCAATGTCTTAATTAACTTTCAATAATTAACTTTTTAATTATAAAAGATACGAAGTTGTCCCAGTGAGAACATCTGGTCTCCTCGGTCACCTGAGACCGGAGCCGTTTTCAGAACAAAAATCCGTTCGACAGATCGTCCGCAAAAATTAGTGAAGGAACACCGTTGCTTTCTTTATTTTGTTCATGGCGCATCTTCGGAGACGCGACACAGGGAACCAGATGTACTCATTGGGACAACTTCGTAGCTGTTATAATTAAAAGTTAATTATTGAAAGTTAACTAAGACATTGCCTTAGGGGTTTGCTAAAATCCTCCTAAGGAGTGCCCTTCAGCATATGCTATCTTGCAATTGATTTCATCTCGGAAAAAGTGATACATATATTTTGTTTAAATATATTCGCATGTAGTTGGGTCTCAGTTAAACGCCCGCGAACGGGTGCACCAATAGAAGAACTTTCTTTTTTACAAGTATCTGTCCGGTACCACCTACAGGCTGCGCAGTGTGTGAATGTGTGGGGGTCGCTCATTATTTAAATAAAAATTCAAATGAGTTTACTGAAAAACCAGAAAAAATCCAGAAGATGTGGGTTCGATCCCTACAGCTGGCTAACCTTTTCAGTGACTTTCATCCTTCATCGTAATTTTTAAAGCAGGGCGCCGTCAGCGTTAAAATGGGTACTACGCCTTTTTGGGACCTCCAGTGGACACCTTTTGAGAAAAATCTGCCACCGAAGCGGGTCATTTGTTGGAGTAATTAATTGGTTTCGGTTTAGATAATTTTGTCGCGTCTGGTACCGGTGAAGCACAAAAACACGCTCCTCCACATCGGTATCCACCAATGAATTACGTGTTCTTGAGCTTACTTTGCAACGGGGAGTGCTGAAGAAAAAGTAACAGCGTCAGACAGGCTACGCCAGTCCCCACCCGGCTTCTCTGACTGATATGCGCCCTTTCTCTGTTATGATCGCACGGACGAAACACAGTTAATCACACAGTGCCTTGATATCACATGCTTTCCATTTTTTCTTCAGCACTTCACAGTGCGAAGTGAGCTCGAGCACACGCAATTCATTGGTGGATAAGGTTGTGGAAGAGCGTCCTTTTGCGCTTAACCGCGACCAGCCGCTACAAAAATTTGTAAATCGAAACCAGTTGGTTACTGGAACAAATGACCCGCTTCGGAGGGAGGTTTTCCTTTAAAAGGTGTCCACCGATGGTCCCAAAAGGGGTAGTACCCATTTTAATGCCGACGGCACCCTGCTTTAGAAGTCATGTTTTTCACAAAACTTATTTGATTTTTTTTTAAATAACGATCCCCTCGCACTCATTTACACAGTATGCGGCCTGTAGGTGGTATCTGACATATACTTGTAAAAAAGAAAGTTATTCGATTGGTATGCCCGGCGATTTAACTGAGACACCCGGTATATGCATTGTCATGTAGTTCTTGCAAACTTTTTGAACACGTATTAGGCAATTTCATTGTTAACTTTCTCGACGAAAACAGCGTCTTATCATCATGACAACATCGTTTTCGTAAAGGGATCTCCCCAGTCACCTCAACTGCTTAGTGTTGTCCATGACTTTGCTTCAGTTATTGATAAGATCGCTTCAGGCTTGATTTAAGCAAGGCGTTTAATAGGGTACCCTATAACAAACTGATTGCTGAGTTTCTTAATATAGGTTTACTTCAGTAGCTTGTTAACGGGATTCATGCCTTCTTGTCAAACCGGTCCCAGATAGTATAGGTATTTATGGCATCCGCTCTCATAGTTTATCTGTTACTTCGGTACTTCCACAAGGCAGTCCTGTTGGAACTTTATTATTTTTTATTTATAGCAATGATATTCTTGATGTTGTCAGCACCGGAGTACAAATGCGTTTGTTTCCAGATGACTGTGTTATATTTTCCTGTTCTTCATATTGTTTCTCAACACTAGCTGATGACATCTAAAGCACGGACAATACATTGAACGGAAATATTTAGGCATCGGTTATACTGAGGTCTAATTTCGTGTCCTTGCACTGAAGAAACATTGATTTTTCTGAGTTTCTATTCCACTGCTTATGGGCGCATTTGGACTATCTAAGCTTTTGTGTCTTCCCTAAATTGAGTCCTCAGCTTTCTGTCGCTCGCTACAAACATCGTTTAATGGCAAAAATGGTTTAGAAAACCAAAATGGTTTTGGAGTTTCTGACGAGGCTGTGATGAGTCATCGAACATGCAAGAAAATGCAACGTCCAATGTATTTTGACACCACATTATCATCAAGTTTATTAACTAAACAACAAATGTTTTCCCACTCGCTCTTGATTTGGTTTGCTTTGGCGGTGAGGAAGGGTGGGTGACATGGAGAAAATTAAACAAGAAGGTGCCTATATTTCATGTAAATATATGATGCAGGTTAGGGCATAACAGTGTTGATGTTCCGGAATTTGCGAATCGTGACGAGTTCGAGTAGAGGGCGCTCACGCCGAGCTCTGGTATATTAGACGCGTGCTGTTTTTTCTAGTGTATATTACTTTCAGTCATGTTCGAATGATTGTGTCTATTGTGTTGAGGGAAATAATTTAGATGGCGCTTTTTAGAAACACAATCAGTAAACCAATTGCTTTTCGTACGACGTCTCTCAGGAATCCAGCCCCTTCGCACTCCTTCGAGCGTAGCGGTGTCGCGATCGATGATTTCAAGGTCAGCTAATATAAATTATTTGAAATGAAAATGTAAACGTGCGGTGAAGTTACAATTGTATACAGACTACGGTTTTGCGGTAAGATAAACCAACCAAACATAGTTTACCTAATTGTGTCTTCATCACGTGCCTCAGCGGTAATACGCATGGAAAGTGAGAAACCAAAGGCACCATTTTTTGTTTTTTCGGGTGTTCCGATATGGCGTTATGTTCAGCTTTTCAAATATCGGTATATGTGCATATATCAATAATTTATCGATATAAATATAGATATTTTTATCGATTTCATCGACCTTTTTACGATATTGATGTTTATTGATATATGTCATCGACTTCACCAACGGAGTAATTTCCTTAGAGACGCCAGAAGGGGAAGACGACGATAATGCGTGGCTGACGCGTATAAGCCCGGAGAAGCGCACAAATACGCATGTGGCAACTATAGCAAGTCAGCGGGTCAACCTTCCAGTAGTAGTTACTGGACACAGACTGTCCGCAACTCTACAAGGCTTCTGGACACGTTTAATTAGCAATTAGAGCTAATTGGGACCCCCCACATTAATCAGGACCCACCAGGGAGTCATCACACTAATTGGGGAGACCACCCATCACCAGACCACCCTGTGCGTTGCGGACAATCTGTGTCCATAAAAATAAAAAATAGGTAGAAAATAAAATAAAAAGATCGAAATAAAGTGGAGAGAAACAATTTATTCGAAAATCAACGATGCCGCGGCGAAGAAGCCGCTCCGCAACACCCGAGTGACCAGCGCCCGCCATGTTGGTAGTTGGCACCCAACAGTTGCAGAGATCGACGACAGGTGGCCACTTAGTTGCAAGGCATCACACCAGATGGCGTCACCATCATAGCTCTAGACGAGAAAGACAGAACAAGATAAAAAAACACGGCAAACATACGAGGAAAAAGGCTTACGGGGGCGATCGCTTAGGCCTAACCACAACGTCACAACACCACGCAGCTAACACAAGGCGGGAACCACTGGGCACACATCGCTAAACATCCGTCAACACGAACAAAAGGCTTGCTCACCGCAAAACAAGTCTAAACATGCGAGAAAAGGCTTAACACGAGCGCGGTCAAATCACTCCTTGGTCACCGCTAAACACGGCAAACATACGAGAAAAGGAGCGTGTCAAATCATTCACCTTTTCCCCCGCGGCGACTGCTCATCAGCCAGGCAGAAACTCAGCGAGCGCGGGGAACACACGTCTGCTCTCTACGGCAGCCAGCCAGAAACTGAGCGAGCGCGGGGAGCGCACGTCTGGTTTCCACGACAGCCAGAGAGAAACTGACTGAGGCGACGTGCAGCGGCAGCTATGGATGTGCGCGCGCCCTCTGCTCCACCCGTCCGCGCATGCGCGCGCGCGCGCTCCTAGCGCCCTCTGCGCTGCCCGCGGGTGTTTTCGGTTTCGACTCTCTGCTGCGCGCGCGCGCGCTCCTAGCGGCGACGGGTGGCTTCTGAGTTTCGGTTTCACTCTCCTTGCTTTGCGCGCGCGTTTATCTGTATAAAGGCAGCGCGCACCACGCTCGCGTCATCACTATGTGAAGATGTTCAGCTACCACTCTTTACAAAATTGTTCCCGCACCCATGCTTCTTGGGAAGAAGTGGAGAAGGAATGTTTCAACAGCGAAAGTCCCCGCAACGAACTCGTCATCACTGCTTTTCGCTACGTGATAGACATGGTAGGCTTTGGCAATATAGGAGAGATCTCGCCGGGGCCGCTGCACGAGATGGTGCGTCGGATCTACGCCCGTTAGAAGCACGTCAGCATAACGGTTCCGGATGGACCCCTGGGACTGACGAGCGAATTTGTGAGCTTGGCCAACGCAGAATTCAACTACATCGCTGCAGACATCGTGGACCTTCTCGCTCGTGCCATCGCTCATATTAAGCACGCCGTACGGAAGCAGCGACATTTGCAAGCAGTTTACATCGCCAACCTTGTCATTGATTTATTGAAATACCGATTGGTTATTGACATGCAACGCATTAAACAACAACGCATTAAACAAAGGAGTTGGACGATAGATGCCTGCGCCCTCCCTGATTTGTCTGATCTAACGAACAGAACGAGATGATCAGACGTGCCAGAAAAGGGGAATCTTCATCGCAGCGTCGTCATTGTGCGGGTCACGGTACCAGCACGAGGACGGTATGGTCATTCTTTTCGTACACCCATTCCGCTGCCACACTGCCACGATGACCCCTGCTTCTCCTGTCTGCGAGAGAGAGAGAGAGAAGCATATCTCAACTACAACTTTTATTCTCGATTACATGCGCGTGCAGCTCTTTGTTCCGCGGTTACTCGATCCCTGACGACGACGCTCTCGGGCTCTCTTCCGGGTTTTCCGATGCTGCACAAAGAGAGAGCACTATCGTAATCCTATACGCGTCAAAACACTAGGAAAGCTTACCGTATTTGCAGCTTCCATAAGGGAAGGAGTGTACGGCATCCCCGAGATAGCGCTTGCCGTCGTAGGGGACCAAGCTCTTCTTGAGTCTCGAAATGGTGTACATTGTTTGCTTTATACTCTGGATGGTGCACTGCTTCTGAGAGACTGTCTTTTCATTGAACAGAGAATCTCGGTACACTTCGTGCAATAAATGTTTCCTCACCACGTCTTTCTTAACTCCTTTCGCTCTCGCGATCTGTTTGTGTGACCCAGCCAAGAGAATGCTGTACATTTTCGCTCGGATGGCTACGACTTCCTGAATAACACCACCTCCCGTCTCGTCTTTGAAGTACCCCATCTGATTCGCGTGTTCGTCGTTGAAAAGTGGGTGGTCCGGCGGATAGGAAGACAGATCTAACTCACTCTCAATCTTCATCAGCTGCTCTTCCAGGCTTTCACACGTGAGAGAAAAAATTATGCTGTCCGTGTCACTATAGATCAATTGCACTGGACAGGTCAAGCGAGAAAAGAGCGACTCGTAGATGAAGCTGTACATTCGGACTTTGGATATCTCTAGAATGGCAAAGCCCACGTAAAGGGGGTGCGTGCATTTGACCCTCCTATTCTGCATCTCGTAT
The DNA here is from genome assembly GCF_037126465.1 of Ornithodoros turicata. Taxonomy (NCBI): domain Eukaryota; kingdom Metazoa; phylum Arthropoda; class Arachnida; order Ixodida; family Argasidae; genus Ornithodoros; species Ornithodoros turicata. The sequence continues at coordinate 144,664,848 of NC_088201.1, forward strand.
AAGATGCACTTGTCACTCAGAATGTGAAAATGCTGACTGCTGACGGAGCTAGCTTTTCGGAGCGCGCTTTCTTTGTCGTAGGCTATAGCGTACCTTTTCATGCGTCTCACATTTTGTATCGACTTACCGAACGTACTGTTGGACATGGTTTTGTACAAAAGTAGCTCGAATTTCGTGGTGGCGGCATTCCTCAACGTGACGTTTCTGTGCACGAAGGCTCGCAAAAAATTGTCTTGGCGGAACGAAAGAATGCTGTGAACACGCTTTATTTTCCTGCCCAACCTCACGTACAGAGCAAGCAATGCATAATGAACGACGTAGCGTTCTTTATCGTAGCACGTCAGCAAGAGTTTCTTTGTGGGAGGGGCGTTCAGCGCCAACGCGTCTTTCAAGTGTCGCTGGTAGGGGGAGAGTTCGTTCTCGTTCACACAGCTGTGTTCGGGTGCCAGGGGAAAACCCCTGGTGAGTGCGTGCAGTTCTTCGGGATATGTCAAGTTTACCACGTAGACGTAACCCACTTCCGAATCGTGAGGAATGTTGAGAAAATCGATCTCGCTCCACCTCGAAGGATCGACCCACTCAAAACCACCTGTCGGGAGATGGAAAGTCATCGCGTACGGGTACAAACTATTCACGTCAAGGTATTGGATAAAAGTCTTTTCTTGCTGTGGATCGTAATCATCGCACTCCTCGTGATTAGCCCGACAGTATCTAAGGAAGGTGTTACAAATGCCTCCCCTGATTCCTTTCTCGATCGTTTCGTACATCGACTTTAGTGAACTTCAGAGCGCTGCTCCACGCGTAACTGGCAAGGGACACGGTGCGTAAGATATCTATCCTATCCGTTTCTTGCGCAATTCTCCTGAAATATAGCACGACGTGACACAGCTGACAAGTGTCGAGCGTAACGTAGAGACGCGTGTAATCGCCCAGGTCCACACATTCGAACAATTCGAAAATCTCGAGGGCGTACTGATAGTCCTCGTCCGTGATATCTTGGTCGTTCAGGTCGCTTTTGAAAGCTTCCTTTGGCGGTAGCGCGGGCAAATTGTACGCTTCGAAACTGTCGACGAAGGTGTACGGGGAAATGCCCTTCCTGAGGAGGCGTCGGAAACGGTCACCAAACATTTGACGGGTACAATGAAACGCTCTCTCGCCTCTGCTGGCGAGCAGAGTTTCCACCAGGTTTGACAAGAAGAGGTTGAAAAGCTGCGTGGTATCGCGGAAATAGAGATCTCCAATATTGAACCCTCTTATCTTTTCCGAACTCGAAGCTGAGATCCACGGTTCACCCATATTTAGAACGTGCATGTATCGGAGAAGGGAGCTCAAATCGTATTGCAGGTTGTGCACGCACACGACGAGTTCTTTGGTATTACGACACCTAAGGTTACACGTATCACACAGCGTCGCGACAAAATTCGAGGACCCGGGCTCTACGAAGTGGGTGTGGTCGTGTGTGTCGGTTAAATTCGATTCCACAAAATTCGCAGTGCGTCGCGCACTGGTGTCGAAAGCGGTCTTCCACACTCATGACCAACGGTGAGGGAAGACAGTTCAGCCTATGGATTTGTTCGCTAAATCCCTTGAGCGCAAACAAGCATTTTTCTGCCGCGTTGGGTACCAAATAGCCATCTACGCCCATTATTTTCCCGTCACAACTCCGCACTACAACGATGCTGTACGAACTCATCCTGTGCACACTCACGGCGTCCTTAACAAGTGCATCCTTTTCCAAGACGCTCTCCGTGTCTAACACCGCGAAATAGGGGTAGGGATGCATGTACTGTATTTTGTTGAAGGAGACACTCTCCCTCGCTTTTGGCATTTCGAGGATCACTTCGTCTACGTCTCGACACAGACGTTCGTGCTGCTCCAACGCCTGTCTTGTCCCATAGCCGCTCGTACACTTCTCACAATAAAAGTAGTCACCACGACCCATGAAAGTGCTAAATTGTTTAATGCCATAGGAATGCTCCCTAACCTCGAGCAGATAGACTTTATCCTTATAGAGCGTACAGGGAACTCGTCCGGTAGATATCGAACTCGTCTGCTCGTCGAACACGTAGATGTACACGGAGATTTTGTTTTTTCTCTCCCACAGGGTAAGGTCTTCGTAAGTGACTGGGAAGCAGGGGGGCCAGTACGTCACGCGCGTCTCCGGGTTCCGCGGATTCATATATTTGTGATATCTGACATTATGGTTTGCATTCCTCTTTAAAAAGGGACAGTCCGGGAAAACCGGAAGTTGATTTTTTCCAACTGCCACGAAGGCTTACATGCTGGGTGGAAAGTTTCAGCTCACAAAATGGCGTGGTTTTCGAGAAATCGAATAAAAAATACTCCTCTGAAGACATCCGGTTTCGTTTTTCTCCCTCGCATACTCCTTGCCCCAAGGATCCTCTATGTACGTCAGCCGTCACGTGAGCATGACGTTCCCAATGGACAAAGTGGAGCGGAGGACTGCGCTGTTGCTGGGAATGCAGAGAGGTGTTTTTTCTATGAGTGCACTGAACAGAAGGCTACGTCGTGATACCTGTGTTTACATTGACGCTACTGTGCATTTTGGTCTACATAACGCGTGATTGCTACTCAAAGACATCATAATGGACAAATGCTAGCACGCAACAATCAACTATCGCTCAAACAGGCATGCGCAAGTCACGTGCGGCATTGCTCTTATGCACGTCACGCGAGAGCTCGCTGCGGCCTTTACTCAGGACCAACTGCAGCATAGAAAAAAGTCGATTATAAATCGTGCGATACGATTTCTTCTCAAATATTTTGCACAGTTGTTGTGAGGAGTATTAGAAATCATAAGGCGGTGTTTCCCAGACATATGTTTTCGACCGGACTGTCACTTTAACGGATGCAAGAGTGCCAGCACGCTATACTTGAAACACTTGTTTTCGTGATTCGGTGGTAGCTTGACGTTTGTGAGAGTCTTTCGTTTTCTTTTCAGCAGCTCGGGAAGCTCGATCGTGCACCCAATCCGCTTCGGTTTTAAGCGCGTTAGTTTTAAGTCGACACATTGGACGTCGTTCGAGGTGAAACCAGACCCTTCTCTCGAATAGTTTTCTACGCGTTGCGAGGATTCTGCGATGGCAGCATTTATAGCGCCTTCGATTTCTTGGTGGTTATGAACCACTCTCATGTGAAGGTTCACGTGAAGGAGATGAGAAGTCAACCCGTCGGCTCCGTCCTTAATCATGAGCGCTTTCGAGCACAGACAAAATTTGAAAGGCATGGGGTACGCTTCGAGGACGCGCGCGATTACTGGAGCTATGCTCGGTAGATAAAGTCGCAAATCGTCGACGTTGTCGTCGTGCGGGGAGCAGAGAAGCGTGTACCTAGTAGCCGTTCCATCGAATGCCTCGTCTGCGACAAAAAAAGGAAGGAATCGTCTCTCCGTGATGGAGGGATGATTCTCTACGACGTGTTCTCGCAATTCAACGATTCTATGACCCTGGACAGGCTCAGCTTCGTTTTGAAATTCTGGACTTGCATCTGGTGATTCATCTCTAGCCCTACCAGACAGAGGAATGAAATCTGCATACGACTGTTCCCCTTCCCACATGAGCAATTCGTCAGCACTGTCGTGCCCATCTAGGGGTTCGTCGTCGTCATCGTCCGTTTCAGGTATTACAAAAGGCGGACTACTGACTCTGTTGTCGTCATCTGAAAGGACGACTGGGCTGTTACCGAGATTCTCTATTCTAGCTTCGTGCTCTCTTTCTATGGCCACGAGCATGGCATCGATAGGATCGTACTGACATACGAGACAGCGTGGCACTGCGGTCAAACAAAATCAGTACAAGATTCCCCCTCACGAAACAATGCTCACTTTTCCCTTCAGTTGAGGAACGCTTGAGATTGATGATGAGAAAGGATGGGATGAGTCCCTGCGTGTGTTCAGTGTCATGCGGAGACAGCGTCTATTGGTTCCTGAAAAACAATGTCATACATAGAATACACTCTCACAGCAGAGACGGTCAACTTACATTTTGCTCCACGAAACGCCTCGCGTCGTGGATGGATGCCCCTCGTAGGCTTTCGATCAATCGTCGTAGAACCAGCGCACCTTTTATAGTCGCTACACCGCTCTCCTCCTCCTCGCATTGCGACGGTGTCGTCTGTACTTTGACCACCCCGCCTTCCGTCTTTCGCGCCTTTTTGCGATGTCGCATATGACAATGATACCATCGACGTTGAATAAAACATTACACTAATTTCTAGCTAACACTCTGGGCCGACTCGTATACGACGACGAGAAGACCCAGTGTGGCATTTGAACCCAGGATCCTTCTACACTGGGCGCGACACACTAACCACCAGTCTAATTTGTACTGCGTGACGTTTTTCGTATTGCGGGGTTCGTGTCTACACACGTCACAACATGTTCAAACACGTCCAAACATGTTCAGACATGTTCAGTGACGTCACAGCACGTCCAAACATGTTCAAACGCGTGCAATGTCGTCATAGAGAGGGTGAGAGGAACGAGTGTGTCCAGGGACGACTTCGACGGTGCGCCGCCCGTGTCCGAACATGTTCAAACACGTCTTAACATGTCCAAACACGTTCAGTGACGTCATAGAGAGGGAGAGGAAAAGCTTTACTATAAATGACGAAGCGAACGTTCGATTGTCATTCCATCATGATCAGCTTGGTAGATCCTCGTAAGTAATACCCATGACGTCATCATCGTCGAAATGTTTGAAGAGTTTCGTTTCCAGTGTACAACACTTTTGCTGCGCGTGAAGTTTAGTTTTTTCCCGCCTCACATATTTCGGGAGATTGGCAGCGCCCGCTTCTTCTGCACCAATTGCGGTGGATTGTGGTCCAAAGGTACGCTTCCTCGTTATTTTTTTAATGCGTTCTATAATCGTTCACATTTTTTTCAGAGCAAAAGCATTGGACGGACCGATTTATTCGCCCGTTTCTCGGCTGTCGGACGGTACTGTTCGACGTACGTTGCGAAGGACTTCGACTATTGAAGGAAGATGGAGAAGATGGACCATCAGTGTCACTCTGTGACTGAAGAAGATTGTACATGTGATGATATAAAATGATACCAAATATACATGATAGAATACAGATACATGATATAAAAACACGTGTTTCTCACGCTCCTTTCGTTGCAGATTACGAATGGCTACTGACGGGAGATCTACCCCTGGTCCTAACCTTCAAGCCTCCTCCAAAGACCTTCTTTTTGCGAATCGGCGATCAACTGACTACCTGTCGCTGCGGTGGACTCTGGTCGAGAAACCCCAGCCATTGGTTAGACTCGAGCCTTCGTCCGTATTTGGGCTGCCTTCCCGGCTACGAAACCAAAGCTGGAGCCTGATTCATGTGTAACGAGAAATAAAAAAGGTTGTCTGCTCTCATTCCGTCTCAGTCATGACGCCCGAGCAGAGGTTCGCAACCTTTGTGCAAACGCGAATATATCGGGACTTGCTGCGATTACGCGATTATATTCACGGCGATAGCTGCGAGGGAGACTTTCGCTCGATTCTCAAGGCAATACCCTTACGTCTGTTCACCGTCAGTGGGAAGATTGAAAAGAAAATGAAGCGTTTCGTAGATTACAAGCTCGAGCTGTTGGAGAAGTATAGACGAGGAGAGACAGTCGACCCGTGTCTCATCAACGCGGGTTTCAACCGTCCTATCGTCCGTCGCTACTGGCTTCTCCACACATCCCTCGACGTCACGGTGAAGACCGGCGACGACGAGCGTCGGGTCAGCACGTTGGAAGATCGTCTCGCAAGCGTCTTGTGTATGTCGTGAATAAATAGACTATTTTTACGAAACGAGTTCGCTCACGAGGAGACGTTTTATTGTTTCGTCATTCTCTTCGAGGTTACAGGAAAACATGGATACACAACTTTTCAAGCTGTAGCGTTTCGACATGCGCGTGGCTACGTAGATACAAAAAAGCCTGCAGTAAGGCGAAAAAGGCGATTGACTACACTTGTCGTTATACTCGTCCACTACAGGTAAAGTCCTTCGAAGGTTTGCTTCGATGGGGGGAAGTCCGTAGCTGTCGAAAAACACGGCAGACCCGTCGTAGTTTTTCAGGTAGAGCACCCAGTGCTGCCCGCACTTTCTTCACTCTTCCGTATTGATGATTAAATAGCCGGGCTCGCGTAAAACGAAGGCTTCGTCGGAAGCGCAAATGCCTCTCAGCATGGAGGAAGCGAGGGGGTTCAGGGACACGAGTTCCAAGATGTCGCTCTCATACATCTTCTCTTATGGGAAGGTGACCGTACGGTCCTTGTCGACGTACATGAGCTTGGGACACTCGGAAATCAAGAGGACGGTGACCGCTTGTGGAAGGGCTTTAGCGAAGCGTAATTGCAGGCGAACGTTTCCTTTTCGCCACTCGTTCAAATGCGAAGGAGAAGAACACTTGTCCACGTCCAAGTTGAAGTAGAGAAGGAACCTGTTCGTTCGTTTTAAATCGCTCGTAGCTATACTTGGAATGTTTCTCTCCCAGTTCTTGCAAGAAGTTAAAGTAGGGAATTTTGACGAGGTCGTTCTGAAAGTCGTACTCGGCTCGCACTTGCTGGCCGTCCACAGAGAGCATCCAATGAGACAGGTCGTAATGGCGGAATTTGTAGGGGTTCGATTGGATGTCGCCGAGAAAGTCGGGCGTGGCGAGCAGGGCGACGCATAATTTGGAAGGCACCCTTTCGGGGTAAACGTTTTCAAAGTGAGCGTCCAAGCCCCCGGCACTCAAGCTCCGCACCTTGGTTTCCAATCTGCGTAGCCAATAACACGTAGATGGCTGGCGTGGTCTGAAGCCGCCGCTCGTATTCCAAAAATAGGAAAGGTGCCAGCGTCACCTTTTTCAAGTGTAACGTCATTTCTTTAATGTCCACCTCGTAATTGTACGTTTTCTTGTCTTTGGGGACCGATATGTGTTTAAATTCGTTGTTGTTTAATAGGAAAACGACGCGAATTTCGACGGCAGGTACCATCAGGCGCGGCTGTTGAAACAGGTCGGTATTGATCTGACCGACCAGGTTAAAGTATTTTCCACCCTTCGTCGCTTCGTAACGTTGTTTCGGACCGCGAGACGAGACGTCGTAATCGTCCTTTAAATGTTCATCGTCCTCGACATAAAGTCCAGCCGCGTGCACTGTTTCTTGAGCCATGGGCGTGGAATGAAGCACGACGTCCAAAATACTCCTGTAGGCGTACAACTCGTTGGAACTGACAAGCTTGTTGTTCGCATAAACGGTGACCGTCTTAAACATGCCACTCAACAGATGGTTTATTGGGAAAACGACATCTTTCTCGTCCATTTCCTCCCCGTCGTCGCGAACAATGTGCACGGTCAAAGACACGAAACTGCCGTAGAGATCCAAGTGTGCCCTTTGTTAATTTTGAATACAAAACTCGATCACGGAATTATTTACTCCGTTGACAGGATAACAGAGTTGGTACGAAGTATCTTCCACGCCGTATTGAATGGAAGGGGGTTCGAATATCATCACATCACTCGTTAGGCAGATCGGCGTCTGTATTTTTCCTTTCGTTGACGTCATGACGGAGCGCGCGCAGCGGATGTGTGACGTTCACGGCATACCAAAGATATCTGCAGGTGCGTCGTGTGTCGGCGCCTTTTGTTGTCGTTTGCGGCGTTTCTTCCCATTGTTGTTTCCAGAGCCCACCATGGAATCCAGCACGTCTCTCCCCGTTGCTATGGCCGTCTTTTTTACTGCGCGCGATATTCCTTCGCCATTGGCCAAATTCCGCGCCAAGCGCTTCAACGTTCTCTTGGCGATCGGTTTTATTTGCTGCCAGATGGGAACGATAAACTTGGATATGTTGATCAACACACCGCCCCCTCGTTGGAAAAGGGGTCCCGTGTACACGAGAATTATTTTGGGGGAATTACGGTACATATTTGAAATGCAACGTTAGATTGGTTCTGCCTTTGGACCGCAACGGCAAACGTCTTCCCGTTTCGTCCGCGAGAACGATCGTCACTGAGGGAATTTCGAATTGAGACAGGTTAAAATACTGGATGTTATCTAACGTGTAGGTGACGACGTGCTTGTCGTAATAAAAGGGTAGTATTTTTAATATCGTTTTTTTCCTCCTCCCCCGTGAACACGGTACGCGATTCGAAGCCCAAAAACACGGCCAGGTACTCGGAAAGTCTTTGGGTAGAGGTGCCCTCGGAAAGCCGAATTTTACATTTCTGTTCGGTTCCGTCGAAGCTGAAGCGCGCGCGTTCGCCTACGCGCTGATTAATCGCATCCAGAAGTGTTTGCGGCGTCGCATAATAGCCGGGAGGCAGATGTACTTGCAAAGATCGAGGAATTTTCGTCTTGATCGTGAAAGAAAATCGGCGCGCTACGGGGAAAGAGACGAGTAGCGTTTTTCCGTGTCCCTCGATGGGTGTGAGATGTAGCAGCTTGACAAAGGGTTCCGGTACGTGCAACCCTTTCGGCGTTTTCAGAGAGTAGACGTTATCCGCGAATTCTAGCGAGGCGTCCAGCTTGTGCGTCTGGAAATACTTGTTGAGTGTGTTCCGTAGGGACGTGATTTCCGAATTCAGAGTGACGTCGCCGAAAGCGACGGGTGCGGCGTGCTCCAATAAGATGGAGGTGGCTTCGCGTTCGCTCAATTTGGGAGGTTTCACCGCACGACCTGCTTCGCGGGACGCTAGCGAGGCGTCGAGCGACTGCGCGAGCCGAGGGTCCAATCCCACGGCTTTCACGTCCACGGGTAAGACGAAGTCGTATCGCGATTTATTGTACGCGAAAGAAGCGTTAAATTCCGAAAGGGCTTTTCCCAAATCCCTCTCGAGATCCGAGATGACACGAAAAGTTCTCCTGGCTTCCACCGTGTCCTCGAAAGAAACCTCGATTTTCGCATCTTGCCTTTCGTACCCGATAAATCGTTACTTATGCTGAGATCCATCAGACCGACTTGATGCCGATTCGAGAGCTGAAGCGGACTATCGAAAGCTACCGTGAAGGCGTTGAGTTTATTCAAGGGAAACTTATCCATGCTGGCGTTCGAGAGCAGGTGGACGTAGATGTCTGACGTCATTTCCCAATATTGACCACGTCGCTGCTCGGAACCCAACTGCCGTGTTCTTTGTCGTAACCGAACCAGTGAACCAAGGAAAAGCTCTGACCGTTCACTTGCTTCTTTCTCAGCACTTTCGTTACTGGCCAAGGCGAAAAAGTCTTATCATGGCCCTTTTCATTTCGGCGGGGCGCTTCGTCTTTAGCGGGAGGGTGCGCAGAAAGCGGGAGAGGGAATGGATTGCCACGAGAATGTAGCGGTAGCCACCGTTGAATCTCTTGTATTTTGAAAAGTCGGCGAGATCCATTTGCCACACGTCGTTGATCTTGAGCGCGATGATGCGCCTCCTATTAAACTTTCTTCTGACCGGATGGTGTAGCGTGTAGGCATCCAGCTTTCTGAGAATGGCGAGAGCCTTCTTTTTGCTCAAGTGATGCGCTTTTCTATAGCGTTCCACACCCCCCAAACCACCCTCTGGTTTCTCATATCCCTCGATAAGTCGTCCACGCAATGGAGGCCTGCTGCTGCTGCTGCTGTTGAGGCTCGCGAGATTTGGGCAGAGAAATCAGACGCAATAGTTTCGAGACTTTGGGGAACCAGGAAGGTTTCTTTCCCGTCTTACGTTGCAACAAATAATTGACGAGTTCGTAGACGGAGGAGTGTCTGATGGGCTTCCCGACACGGAGACACAACCCTCGCGATCCCAGGAAAGAACCTTCTTTAATTGTGAGACGACCCTTTCCGCTTCCTCTTCGTCCACCTCTGGAGAGAGGAGCGAATAGTCAAAGTCATTTGTAGCGTCGGACGCCTTGTTTTTATTGTCGTGGGGGTCAAATCCGTACTGCTTGAGTATGCGATACAGTGCTTGCACTATGAGTTTCACTTTGACGTCGTCACTCTCCTTCGAGGAAAGAATGTTTCCGATGGAGGAGGAGGTGGTCACTTCAATTCTCTTGGCCATTGGCGAAAAGGTTCAACACAGCGGAAAGCAGGAGAGGAACCACCGACGAAAGAACGCCCTGTCCTCGCTGCTGAGACAGATAGCGCTTCAAACGTTGCGGATTCTTGTGAATCTTTTTGTAGGCGAGCCGTCGTAAAAAGCGTTTGTGCTTCTTCAAACGCGCGAACGTATCTGGAGCTAGAGCCACCTTTCCGTTAATACATTGAGGCAAATTTCGGAGAGGTGTTTCATGTCGGACGAGGACGAATGTCTCAAGACGTCGCGACGGCGCGGAGGGGGTAGAGTGGAGAGTACTTTGAGTAAAGTGAGGTGAGGGCGGAGATTCATTTCGGAGCGTAGATATATTGACGTTCTCCGGGAAAGATATTGCTACGCAACCTGTGATTCTCGTGCGTATAGTTGTGAAGATCCACGAGTAAATATGCGTGGGGCGACGACATTGCTTGTTTATATGCGTCCAGAAAATACTCCAATCTTTTTCTGCCAAATAGCTGTTGGCCGAAATGTTCCATCTGGTGCACGCTGCGCACGGTGCGCCACAGGACGACGTAACTGGCGTTGTAGGATATTGTTCTAAAATGGCTACTGTCGAAAAAGATGTTTTCAACGAGTAAGAAGATCGACGCGTTGGCGTGGTGAGAACCCCGAATGAAAAGGTCGGTCACCTCCTTCAAGGAACCGGCGTCGGTCATGTGATCGTCGACGATGATCAGCGTAGCGCGCGACGTGTCCCACTCTCGCGGTAGCTCCTTGGTAAATTTTACGGAGTCCCCGAATTCGTCCTGCATGCTCGGCGAAGCATATTTCTGCACGTAGAATATTTGTGACGGAGGCTTGTCCACCACGTCATTCAGGTTCCTCAGCACGTTAGCAACGAAAGTAGATTTGCCGCACATGGAGGGGCCGCTTAAGATACAGCGAAAGGGATGACGGAAACGAAAAGGTTCGGGGGAAGACATGTTGCGAGCGTACACGTTGCACGAAGAGAAATGCATCGCTTTTATTTACACGTTGTCGTCGTCGTCCTCTACATCGGAACTGCGTTCCCAATACAGATTATCCAGGCTAAAGTTGGACTTCTTTTTCGCCAGTCTGTCCGCCGCTAAGATGCGGTCGAGCGTCTTCATCTTGTCCTGACACATTTCTTGACGCGCTTGCAACCATTCCAGGCGGTGGACTTGAAAGGCTTCCTCCACGATGCCGCATATAAATTCGCGAAGTTCTTCGTTTTTTGTCTTTTCCTTGCGACGACGAGAAACGCGGGAGAATAAACCACACATGGCGAGCGCGGTGCGCGCTGCCTTTATACAGATAAACGCGCGCGCAAAGAAACGAGAGTGAAACCGAAACTCAGAAGCCACCCGTCGCCGCTAGGAGCGCGCGCGCGCAGCAGAGAGCCGAAACGGAAAACACCCGCGGGCGGCGCAGAGGGCGCTAGGAGCGCGCGCGCATGCGTAGCTGCCGCGGCGCGTCGCCTCAGTCAGTCCAGCTCAGGCTCTCATAGGGAGAAGACGTGCGGCCGGTCGCTCCGTCGCAGCGGGGAAAAAGGTGAGTGATTTACCGATGTTTGCGCGTTGTTTTACCGTGCTCGTGTTAAGCCTTTTCTTGCCGTACGCGAATGTTTAGACTTGTTTAGCGGTGTCCAAGCCTGTTGACGCACGTTTACCATCGTGTGGCTAGTGGTTTCCGCCATGTATTAGCCGCGTAGTGTTGTGACGCTGTGGTTAGGCCTTGTCGATTGCCTTAAGCCTTTTCCCCCGATGTGTAGTGTTTTTCCGTGCTGTTTAGCAGTAGCGGTTATGCCTTTTCCCCGCGCTCTGGCATGGTTAGACTTGTCGAGCAGTGTTGCCATTTTTACGTGTCGCTAGTACTTTCTTGTTCTCTGTCTTTCTCGTATAGAGCTACGATGCTGGCGCCATCTGGTGTGATGCCTTGGAACTAGCGTGCCACCTGCCTCTGCAACCGTCGTGCTCCAGTCGCTCGCACCGGCGTGATGTCTTCAAGATGGCGTCGTTGATTTTCAAATAAATCATTTCTCACTGTCTGCTTCCTTTCTATTTAGTTTTTTATTTCCTACAACCCGAGTTTTACATAGAAAATCCACGACAAGTATTGCACTGAGTCAGATTTTGCCCGATTTAAAAATTTTAAAAATTTACATTTTTTAAAAATTTTAAAATAATTTAAAGTAAAAAGTGCAATACTTGCCGTGGATTTTCTGTGTAAATCTTGGGTTGTAACATTACTACTCCTTCCTCCGTTGTCATCTCGTATTATTACTGCTGTGAGTGACAGAGCCCCGAATGGCTCTCTGTTGGCCGAAGGAAACATTCATCTCCTCCTACAACGCGGCATCCGGATAGCAAGAGGAATTGTGCCTGTCAGAGACGAAAAAATGCAGCTACTGATTACGAACTTTAGCCAGGAACCACACCACCTCACAAGTGGCACAAAAATAGCTGTCCTTGCGGACGATTATATCACCACAAGTATTTGTTTCCTGGACAATGCACGCACCGACTGCGCCACAGAACACCACGACCGCCCGTTCAACGTAAACCCTCAACTAACTGCGGCGCAGAAGCACACCCTTCTGCAAGTACTACAGGCTTTCAGTGACTGTTTTGCCACTTCGTGCAAAGTGCGACAGACGACGGTAGGAAAGCATCGCATCATAGTCGACGAAGACGTCCGGCCGATTCATTGTATGCAGTATCGGGTGTCACCTAAAGAGCGAGAAGCCGTCCAAGGACAACTAGAAGAAATGTTGGACGACGACATTATCCAGCCGTCGATTAGTCCGTGGGCGTCGCCGGTAGTACTCGTGAAGAAAAAAGACGGAACACCCAGGTTCTGCGTCGACTACCGAAAACTCAACGAGGTCACGAAGAAGGACGTTTACCCGTTACCACGCATCGACGACACACTCGATCGTCTCCAAAATGCGAAGTTGTTCTCCTCCATGAACCTCAAGACGGGGTACTGGCAAGTGGAACTCGACGAACGCGATCGTGAGAAAACGGCCTTCGTTACTGTGGATGGGCTTTACGAATTCAAGGTTATGCCATTCGGCTTCTGCACAGCTCCAGCTACGTTTCAACGAGTAATAGACGCCGTACTGGATGGGTTAAAATGGCGAACCTGCCTTGTGTACCTCGACGACGTCGTCGTCTTCGCAAGAACCTTCGAGGAACACATAGAACGACTGAAACAAGTTCTCGAGGCCATCAGAACTGCGGGATTATCACTAAAACCTGAAAAATGTCGGTTCGCCTACCAAGAACTCATGTTTCTCGGCCATCTCGTAAGCGGCGACGGCATACGCCCGGATCCCGAAAAGACAGCGGCTATCGCCAATTACCCTGTTCCTTGTAACGTTAAAGACGTACGAAGCTTCCTTGGTCTCTGCGTCTACTATCGCCGCTTCATCCCAGATTTCTTAAAAACCGCGTCACCGCTCAACGCACTAACAAAGGATTGAGCTTCTTTTGAGTGGCTCGAAGCGCAACAACGGGCCTTCCACGAATTCAAGACACGCCACCAGACTGCACCTGTGCTGGCACACTTCGACCCCAACGCCGAAACGGAAATACACACCGATGCAAGCAATGAAGGTCTCTGGGCAGTGCTGGTTCAACTACAAGACGGCCTCGAACGTGTCATCGATTACGCGAGCAGAACGCTATCCAGGGCCGAGAAAAACTACTCGACTACAGAGAAGGAGTTCCTTGTACTTATATGGGCCATCACGAAGCTGCGTCCCTATTTATACGGACGCCCGTTCAAAGTAGTGACAGACCATCATGCTCTATGCTGGCTCGCCGGCCTGAGAGATCCGTCGGGTCGATTAGCACGGTGGAGTCTTCGGCTACAGGAGTACGGCGTCACCATCACCTACAAGTCGGGAAGAAAGCACAACGACGTAGACTGCTTGTCGAGGGCACCACTCCAGAGAACAGACAGCGGCGACGACATCGACGACAGTTTCCTGGGTCTCGTCAATGCGATCACTATGGCTTCAGAACAGCACAGAGACCCAGAACTACGGCCTCTCTCCATACGTAACGGTGTCCTCTACAAGCAGAATCACGAGCCACAAGGCGCTACATGGCTTCTAGTTGTACCTTCAGGGATGCGTCCGGAAATCCTCGCATCCTGTCATGACGAGCCATCTTCGGGTCACCTCGGGTACAGCAGAACACTGGCAGGCATAAAAGAAAAATACTACTGGCCAAAGCTAGCCAAAGCTATTCAACAGTACGTGAGAACGTATAGGGAATGTCAACGCCGAAAAACGCCACCAGTCCGTCTGTCTGGACACCTTCAGCCGATTCCACCGCCGTCGGCACCGTTTGAGCAGATGGGGATGAACCTACTCGGACCCTTCCTGCGATCGTCTTCCGGATATCGTTGGATAATCGTGGCGACGGACTACCTAACACGCTACGCCGAGACAAAAGCCCTCCCTCAAGGGACTGCCGCTGAAGTGGCGAAGTTCTTCGTTGAATGGATTGTACTTCGGCACGGAGCTCCCACAACCATAGTCACCGACAGAGGAACAGCATTCAGAGCAGACTTACCCAAGAAATTATCCGCCTCAGCCATACCGTCCACCGCAGAACGACGGCGTATCATCCACAAAGAAACAGTCTCACCGAGCAGGTGAACAAAACTCTTGCCGACATGATTTCGATGTACGTCGACGTGCACAAGACGTGGGACGAAATACTGCCGTACATCACGTTCGCTTACAACACGGCAGTCCAAGAAACAACCGGTTTGAAACAACCGAAACAACCAAGTTTCACCTTGTGCACGGACGTGATGCAGCAATGATGCTCGACGCGATACTGCCTCACGAGCCCAGTGAAGAAGAAAGCGATGCCCTGGACTTCACCCAACGAGCCGAAGGAGCTCGTCAGCTCGCTAGGCTACGGATCGGAGAGCAACAACGCGAGGATACGAGAAGGTACAATCTACGTCGACGAAACACACAGTTTAGCCCAGGAGACGTGGTATGGATGTGGACTCCGATCCGACGACGAGGGTTAAGCGAGAAACTTCTCAAACGCTATTTCACCCCTGACAAAATACTCCGACGCATAGGAGAGGTGGACTACGAAGTAGTACCTCAAGACAGCACAGCTTCTCGGCGAACCCTCACCCCTGAAATAGTTCACGTCGTTCGCCTCATGCCGTACTACTCCAGGTAGTTTGGACGATTCCCGGACCCAGAAGAAAATTGGCTATTTCTTTACCTCGAGTACTTCGAGAGCCCGGAACGCCCGCCGAAACTGCTCTAGCGCCCTCGATACAAGTTCCGGGATCGGGACGATGCCACGTCTACGGAGGGGGCAATGCCACGTATCGTCTTTGGGGCGACCACACGCAACAACAACAACAGGCAACGAGGCGTCGAACGACGGGCTGGGGCCCGCGACACGTCGCGCTACATGGCAAGCGATCCTTCTGGAAGCATCTGCTCCTTCGCTCGCATCAGTCTCAAGGACGGACCGACGACCTTGGAGAGGCTTCTGTATTTCCTTCTCTCCACCGACGCGTGTTTTCTACAATGTTCACCGCTGTGTATAAAAGCTTGTGAGCTCCCAGTCGGAGCATTCTTTTACCTTAGTTCTGTCTAAGAGCTACCGCTCTTGTGCTAGCGAGCTAAGCAGCTAGAATAAAGCGTTCGCCGATTATTCGCAGTTTCGCTCGGCTGTTTTCATCCGTGACAATATGAAGATGCTAATGTCTTTTTCTCCAAGCCCATTCAAATGCAGCTTCTTCGAAATGCCCCGACGTATGAAAGTACACAGGATTCCTCCATCTGTCATCATTCGAACCAATACCCTGTCTCGCTCTCCTTCTGCCCATGCCTGTGCCGTCTGTAGCATGATTCGTTGGCTACGCAGGTCGTTCGCTGTTACTTTGAGCGAAGATTGTAACATTGCGCCGCTCGTTAGGCTACCTGCAACTTCTCCGCGAACAGACTAGTCTGATTCGGGTCACACATGGCCGTAACACGCTTGCCGCCGCAGTTTCCGCATCTAATCCACTTGGACTTCCTGAAGAAGCCAGAAGTATGGTTCCGCATCCTGCAGCGAAAACACCGATTTTCTGTTTTCGGAATGTCTTTCTTTTTTCAATTCATAATCATCACGATCATGATCATCATGATCATCAATGATGAGGTCTTTATTGCCAAATATCTGCTTGAGAATATCTACGGCAATGCTGAAATTCTCCTCAGTTATTTGAAGCCCCTCTATGGCTACTTCAGCCTTACCCGTGAAGTAGCTCTTCAAGTATCTAAACTTGTGAATGTTCGATAGACCCATATTTCTATTGATTGTAGAATCAGATTAATTCCAGAACCTTTGCCATGAACGGATCTCGCCGTTGAATTTAGAAATCTCTAGCTTCGGCAGCTTCACTCCGATGGCGCCATGCCATACAGTAGTGACATGTCCACGCGCTGGCGGCATCGCTATATTTCCGACCAGTGATGCCGTAGAACGTAGCTTTCGCATTACCTTCGTCTTCGTTATGCTGGTTCGCTCTTCATACGCTTAAAAGGGCTCTAACTCTGCCTCGAGCGCATCAACTTCAATCATATTCTCAATGGCCCCATCCAGCTTCTGAAACGTTATTTCCTTGAGCGCCAAAAGTTGAAGCTCCTCTTCCAGCTCACCGACTTTTATGATCTCCGTGGCTAGCAGGCTTGCAACCTCGTTCATAATCTTCGTCGCTCATGACCGTACTACGGCTCTTCTCCTCTTCAGTCGATCTACGTTGGCCATAGAACTGGATGCTGCCACTTCGTTTCAAGCCTCCAGTGACATCGTTGCTTTTTTCAGTGTTGCAGCTCAACTCAGAATAGCTTTTTTCCGGGTTTTCCGCAACAAATTATGTTGGAAAAAGCCAAAACTTTACTGACTCCTCAGCATAAAAACGAAGCCCTACCCGTTCAATACTATGGAATACTGTCACGCTTCACGAGTCCTTTTTCTAATCTTCCGTTATCCTCACAACCTCGTTTTTCTTGCTGTGTCCATTGCAAAGGAAATCTAGCACATACATATTCACACACATGGAAATGTTCCAACACACGGCGTACCTACCAACACGTCTCCGCGGCAGAATATATCGCGCATTAAATGGGTCCCCTCCCCCAGGATAACACCCACCCAAACGGTGTAGAAGAGAGAACTGTCTGAACGGTGCATCTCGGTGGAAAGAATTAGTGCTCCAGCTTTTCTATTTTGTCAACAGACGCCGCTGAGCGGAAGGGGGCCGATCAAAGAGGTTACATAGTAAAACTCCTGGAGTGGAAGAGGCGACCGAGCGGTGACACCGGCGCGTCGCCATCTTAGAAGAGTCGAATAGGCGAAAAAAAGCGAATCAATAAAACCATGCTGACTCAGGTAGCTTTAGGATGTGCGCTTTTATGCTAACATGCAAAATAATCACTTTAAAATGCCTTAGAGCTATCTGCCCCATTTAAATGAACAGTGAAATACAATGCCTGCCAAATCTATGTTTAGTGCTGATAGAGACATACGTCAGACGAACTGATTCTTTGTATCGGCTTTCCCGCAAGACGCAACTGCTAAAAAGGGTAAACTTTGCCGGCAACCATACTGGCGTGTCAGTTTTTGCCTCTTCCAATATGGCCGTCGGCTCCACCCGCTCGCAGTCGCTGGGGAACGCCTCTCCAGAGGTTCTGGTGTAAAACCTCCTTTGGGCCGAAGAAACCCGCGAACGCCGCGAAAGTGTTGAAAGCCGCAACACGAGAGTAGAGATTGTTTCTACTTTTTCCGGAAGCGCCGGGAAAGACGCGGGTGTGGACCAATCAGCGCGCTCCGCGAGCGATAATGCTAGGAAGGGAAAGCAGCGGCGTGGGCAACAAACATAGCGGATGCGTAACCTGGTCTACGAAATTATAATGAGGACGCTAAGGTAGCGCGAAATGTTGTACGACAGCAGACGCAAGAGGCGCAGAAACGTAGATACACGTAAACGTGGTAAAGTTCGCATCATAGCAGCTGCTGAGAGAAGACGAGGAAGTAAGTGTGTCATCTGTGGTAAGAAGTGTGTAGATGCATGGCGTGTGCTCCTCGCAGCGGGCGTCGCTAAACGTTGATGTATAAAACGCAATAAATACGCGTTCTGCATCTGTTATCTTGATTTATTACAACGACGTTATACGTATTACAGGTCTGAAACTTGACTACAGTTCGAAGAATCGTCGAACTCAGGCTCATCCGCACCTTTGGTAGTGGATGTCTTAAGGGCTTCCCATCTGGTCTATGAGGCAGGGCACAGGCTGGGTCTCATATGGGTTCCAGACCATTGCGGTGTCGAAGGGACTGAACAGACCGACAGCGCGGCAGAAGGAGCTCTCTCGTCTCGAAGACGGACGCGTATTGCGCTGCTGAGATGAGATCGTCGTTCCGTACTTCGACGACTCGTGACTCCTCTGGCTTCCCGCCACCGAACCGTTGACATTCTCCCCCCAGGCATGCTGAGCAGAGTTGATCCAGCGCTCGCTTTCCGCATGCCTTGTCACACCTCTCGTAAAAATACCGCATTACTTCATGCGCCCCTATGTGGCTTTTACAGCGCAGTGGCTTTACCGCATGAGACAAGTTGACTCTCCCCAATGCAGTCACTACGGTGCTGTAGCAGATCTAGAGCACATTTTTCTCCATTGTCCACACTACCAACCTTCCCGAACCATACTCTCCGGATCCCTTAAAGGTCAGATATGCCGATTTTGAAGTGCCGCAGAACTGACCGATACTCGCGCTGTGTGTTCATTACCGAACACTGAATATGTGTGCGAAATATCTTGCTCCAACTGTTCGTTGTTTTTTAGAAAACAGTTTTTTTAGTTTCCACGCCCGGCCGTCAGACCGTCGGCAAACCCTGCGCACGGGCGCACCGACGTCACTGCTCTCGGTTTATCTGTCTTTGGCTTGGCATGGACTCTTGGCTTGGCCGCTTGGCTTCTTTCGTTTCGTCCTCTGTGCATCGTACATAAGCGAACAGCTGTTATGTTGTTGCTAAGCCGGAAACAAAGCATGTGAATATTTTTTTTTGGCACGGCGTCGTTTGGAAAGTGCCCCAAGCAGCACAATGTACTGGAAGTCGAGTGCATTAAGGGTGGACGGTATGTGTCTTATCAATGTTCTCTAGTTTCATGAATCTGTTCAAGGCCATTCATCTACCCGTCCACCCCTATTGCACTCGACTTTCAGTGCATTTTGCTGCTTGGGGCACTTCCTTGTTCTGACCTTGCCTTTTATGGGCTGGAGCGATATGATACGTGATATGCCACGGCGAAGTTGTCGAAGGTGCGACGGTGCTACACTGTTAGAACAATTCATCGGAGAATTCAAGTGTTACCTATTATAAGCTGCCAAAAGACCAAGCAGTGCAAAGCTCTTGGCTGACAGCGACAGCGGTGCCTGCTAATTTCCACTGCAAGGATTTCGTCCACGAATGTTATCATAGGTTACGCGCGACTCCAGAGGCAATTTGGAATCTCGGCACGAAATCGTCTGATGAAAATCTGAGGTGCCCGACACACAACATTTTGAACGTGCCAAGGAGGATCAAGGCAAAAAACGAGAGCAAAAAAGGTAAGTCGAGGTTGAGATATAAAAAATAGCAAGCATAATGAATCGATTGTGCAGCTGTCCTGCTGCGCTTACTCTGATATAACCACGATTAACAACACAATAGTATTGATAATCTAACTTCTGAATTATCACAGGTGCACGCTGAAGGCGGAAATGAAGCAGGATCTGGCTTGCATCTGGTGCATGAAGAAATTGCTGACACGTTAGTTGCAGTCTACCTCCACCAACAGGTATAACAATGTGATGTTATAATTTGAGTATTCACCTATGTTCAACTTTTCATGTGCGCTCGCATGCAGACATCTTGACACCACTTTTAAATCTGCCCTCAAAGTTACAACCTGTGCTTTCAGGGTGGAAAACAAAGGTCGCCATTCCGATTAGCTGCTATCTCCCAGTTCAAGCACTTTTGCTGTCTGGACACTGGTTCCTGTGGATGGGGTGTTACAAGCTTCACTGTCTGATATAGAATGTACGTTACACTAGTTCAGTTAATTTGTCTTTTGCACATTTTTGTTACTGTTAGCTGGATTACTGTTTGACATACAATTCTTTGACACACAGAAGCTGATGTCGCCTCTGATAACGATTTAGAATTTTCAGTGTCATCAACGTCCATTGAGGAAGGTGCCTTTACTATCTGTGAATCTTTAATTGAAGAATAGCCCAGAATTCGTGTTAACATTGTCTACTCTTATTGATTCACTGTCTGTGTTCTGAGAGCTAAGAAAAATGGAAACTATTTATTTGTCACAACTTGACACTGGATGTGGTACTGGGTTGACATGTAAGCCAAAATACCTGGATTCTACAATAATTGTGTTGAACTTGGTGCATTACCGTGGGCAATGCCACATTCATTACATTTTTAGTGGGTCCGGTGCACAAATACCGTGTGCATACTGCATACATACATACTGTTCGATAGGCAAAAATACCTGAGCAGTGCTGTGTAGTCTTTTTACCCAAAGTCCATACTCTTACTGCAGAGTCACAGTACGTAGAACAGCAATGTGCAGGTATGTCGCGATACAGATTCACAACAGAAAGAAGACTGTTGAGAGCATCTAAATTTTAATGAGACGAGACTTTCGTGCACAAGGCTGCTCTTGACATAAGACATGCTGTAATGTAGATAGCGAGGGTTGGTACAGACATAAAAATAATTATATAATCATATATAATAAAATAAAAAGGGGGTACAACTCCCCCCTCAACTCAACTTGACAACTCAGTAACTCTACTTGTTCTCTACCTTACAACATGTCTTATATATTCTGGAATTTTGTAACTTGATGTTAGACCTCAAGAAGTACAGCCTTCTGTGCGAAAGTCTTCTTTCTGTTGTGCACAATCATTATACAGTAAATACGACTATCCATTTCTTGTCATTAAATGCTTTTTCTTTTCTTTTTTTTTCTGCAGTGATGAGCATCCATAAGGGCACATGCCAGAAAGGGAGTCTCTTTGGGATGACAAACCCTCATCACCTCATGAGGATACAATGGCTGTCGAATGGTTCTCAAGCACATCGAAACTTCAACAAATAATTCATGAAAAAGCCAGTCAGTGCCAGCACCAGGAATTGAACGTGGACCGTCCTGCTACCAGTCAGAGATGTTACATTTCAGGCGCCCATTGACTTTTGGTGAATTACTTGTTGACTTTGTCCCAAGGTGGAGATCGCCACAGCTCATTTGCCTATCTGTTAATGTTATGGCGTGTGTTGCGTTTTTCTCTTTGTGTGTTCCAGACTCAGAACGGTTAATTTCGATCAGGTCAGGTACGTTTCATTTAGACATGGCAAACATAAAGTGGTGCTTCTCAACACAACATAGCAGTTGCCTTCATGCATTACTGCTACGGCCATTAAGCGTGAATGGAAAGCTGCACATTATGCATGATGTAAAACCCCAAGACTAGGGAACACGAAAGGACAGACACAAACACGTCACTTTGTGTTCCCTAGTCTTGGGGGTTTTACATCATCTTCACCAGCTCGCTTGCTTCCTAGCCATTTTTTCTGCACATTATGTTCACTCTACTTTTATCGTGTGCTATATAATCTTGTTCAAGTTCTGTCAAACGACGTGTAATGCTATAAAAACATTCAGTACAGTGTTTATGTGGGTTGAATGGTAGCACATGAATGCAGGAAGGAAACTGTCATGTTATGGCAAGTGTTTACGTATTGTACATTTAACTACTAATTTTATTGGTTAGGTTTCACCGGCGTATCATGTCAAGCCATGTTATATTAATTTGGAACATGTTCTCCTTAGTAGCCAGAGCAGCTGATACACAGTGAGAATATAGCCCGTGTGTGTTTGTCTTTTCCACCGCAGCCCTTGGGTTTCCTCCCTGATGGCTACACATGTCAGGGATAGGTTTCAGAACCGGTAGTTCCGGCCAAGTGTGAATTACTTTTCAGGGGATCATCACGCTGCCAGATGAAACATATGGTTTAAATTGTTTGCAGGACAGGAATTGTGTAGCTTCACGCAAATACTACTACTACGACGTAAGAGTGGTTTCAAATCTAGCATTTTTGTATCCCTGACATTATCGCACAAGATGTAGGATCCACTACGATCCTTTATATGGGGTGTATGTACAGTGCAATCAACAGATGCTATTTACAAATATGTGTTCTCTACTGTGTTGAAATGGGGTAGTTTGTATCTGAGAGCCATAGTGAAACACAGGCAGCCAAGGACAGACTTTTGACGCCCTCGAGAAACATGGCAACACATTGCAGGGACTCTGGATGCTGCCTAAATTTCCAGAACACACAGCTCTAGGCAGCGGTTAAATAACAAGTGGTTAGAGAAATCCAAGACAGTTGCATGCGTAAGCAGTCCGCTGTTGGATTTGCTTCTGTCCGAGATACGTTATCTCAAAGGGAACGCACGGACACACTCAGAATGATACTAGGGCTGTCTGTGAAATAGAATGAGGAGCGGGGAAGATATATAACCCTTTTTTCTTGTCTGTTATTCTATTGGTTAAATTGTCATTTGCTTAGCAGCATATATGTGTATATTCCAGAGTCTGCTAATAAATATATCAGTTTAGAGCTAGCAGTCGCATTGTAGATGTCTGATCCTGTCCTTGGCTGCTTGTGTTTCACTATGGCCATGCTTGCTATGGCAAAAACAGAAAACAAAAAAAAGACAATAGAAAAACATGAAAAGAGCGACCTAAAAAGCTGCCTGTTCTAGTGCTTACATGGAGGCAATGCAATGAGGTAACATGTTCCATTCATGAACTGTGCATAGTAGTACATATTACAACGGCACCCGATTATTCAGATTTTTCTTGAAGTACTTTGTTTTTTGGAGCTTTGTTTGCACAGTCTATTATTGGAGCTTTATGTGATTCCCCTCTTGAGATACTTTAAGATTGCTGATGCTGTGCAGTTTGTTAATTTTGAAACTGTACTGTGCTGAGGTACAAAAAGAGAATTGTCATATCTGCATTTGAGTACATAGGAATAATTTGTAAGTACTTTCCTTGTTAACATTAATATTTGCACCAGGTCACAACATTGTCGATTGATGGAAAATGTAAATAAATATATTTATTTGCTTGCAAAACAATGCACAAATGTCTTCTTTTCTAGTGAGACATTCCCTGTTCACCAGACATAAATGTGGAAAAGTTAAAGGGGCACAATGATGGTAGAGTCAAGCGTTGCTTTTTGCCACTTCACATATATTGTGTTTCACTGTTATATACACTGTTATTCGTGTCCACATGTAGGAATAGGAAGGTAAATGTAGAGCATGCGCATAAAAAATTTCGTATGCAGCCACACATATGGTTCAGAAGATTAATTAGATGATGTCCAAGCTTATATAATTGTGCTTCATGTGCAATGGGTATGCTAACGGATTGCTTCCATGAAGCCTTTTTATTTATTTATTTATAAATTCTTTTTATAAATGTTATTTTTTATTTTATATCAATTTCATATTACATATTGTATACTTATATTTTTATAAATTTTATAAATTAAAAACTCCACGGCCACTGTAAGAGTGCCTTTTGCAAATGGTTTGGTAACGTGTCTCTAACTGTAAAGGTAAGAGGCAATCGAGAATGCTGCAGA
Organism: Ornithodoros turicata; assembly: GCF_037126465.1. Lineage (NCBI taxonomy): Eukaryota > Metazoa > Arthropoda > Arachnida > Ixodida > Argasidae > Ornithodoros > Ornithodoros turicata. The sequence continues at coordinate 144,688,612 of NC_088201.1, forward strand.
CAAGGTTGCAACTTACATATTGCTTATCATGTCCTACATACAAAGTGATTTATACAATAATTCCTGAGCACGGAATTAATTCCGAGGCTGGCCAGTGATGTCACCCAGGACGACAAGTCACATAATTGCCTCTAACACTTTTACACCCCATGGACTGAGTTGTGAATTGAAGGAGCACTCTACAGAAGGATAAGGTGCACCTGATTTCTAGGATCTATGCTATGCCCTAACTCTTCAGACACCACATTTCTAAAAACACCATTTCTAAGTGGCAATATATGGTCTGGTACTTCTTTTGCGTCTGCATAGTGTGCAACCACATGGCTACTGGAGCTTTCGTGTGCATGTTTTTGTGCGACGGTGCTCATTACGAAGAATATCCAGATGTTAGACATAAAATGCAGTAGTTTGTAGCGTGCCACACAACGCAGCGTGACATGGGAGTGTGTGATTCAAAGAAAGCTTCTGCAAAATGCACAAAATCCCACAAAAAGTTTAAAATGTGATTTGTATTTCGTTATACGTCTCTCGTCGTTACATACCATCGTCGACGCTGTTGCACATTGATAAATCGTAAGTAAAACTTGTCCCATAGCAGCATGCGGTTTCTCAAATACATAGCACAATTTTTTCCTGCACGAATAAAACGCTGTCGGCATTTTCTTGCTAACACGGCTGTCGAAACGTCAGCCTTTACAATGGGCAAGTGCTGTAAAGGGGCTAACGCAGACGCGACTTGATACAAATTGTACGTTCTCACAAAACACAAACGACGAATTCCAGTCAAAACATCGCACAGAGGTTGGTTCGCGAATGAGTTAGCAGCTGCTGCACTGTTTACTTATCGCGGAACGGTGGAACCCGGCTGGCCGCCATCTTCAAGCACAGATACGTGAAGCCGCGAGAAGCCGTAGCTGAAATCCACTGACAAGTACGAAGGCGCGTACACGTCACAATGCCCGTTCGGGTTCATCTACGTCATAAAAATGGCTGCGCCCATGTGTGTTTCGGAATGAATTGTCTATTTTTTTGACATGGTACTGTACCGAAGTGAGAGAATGAAGGTGCATTTTGAGGAGAGCTGGATGTGGGCTTTCAGAATATCACAACCGTTTCGACTATTTGGGATATCGGCATAGCTGACCTTTAATGAGCTGGACTCTCGACCCCTCTCTCTCACAATACTGTTGGGTCCTTGGCCATATCCAGCCCGCCAACGCTCTGCCCTCAAAGCTCTCTTCACCTTTCAGGATACCAAGGACATCGATCCATATTGTGAAGGGGTTCATTCTTTCATTCCCAGCATCTCCATCAGCAATGGGGTAGAGTATCGCCTCTGGCGATGAAACTCCCCATTCATCATCTCGCAATAAAGTTGTTGTTTGTCGTTGTTGTTCGAAGAACGTAACGGATCAGTTTTTGAAGTGGAGGACGGTAGTGCTGGCATTCCCGGCGTTCGGAGCACAGTGTGAACGAGAGGGTCGCGAAAGCCGTAAAAGCGATGAATGTGTTCCCCTCCTTCGTATCTTTCGATCATGTAATGTGAACGTAGCATAAGGCGAAACGAGAAAAAAATAAATTGGATAATGCCTATTACGCGGGAGAAGCTGATGGTGCTGCGGAGCTAAATCCGGTGACTCCACAGAGGAGGCAGAGAAATAAGTGATGGTCTCCTTTCCTGGTCTACCGCCCTTCTGTAGTCGGTCGGTCGGGCGGTCCGTCCATCGTTCCTTCGTTCGTTCGTTCGGTCGGTCGGTCGTTTATGTATTTATATATGTATTTTTGATTTATTAATTTATTTTCATTACTCTAAAGATGAAAGATGAAAGTCACGGAAAAGGTTAGCCAGCTGTAGGACTCAAACCCACAGCAGACGAACTTTGGGTGGAAAATATCGTATCTATTTGTCCTTTCTGTGTGTTCCAGCTTCAGAACATCAATTGTGTCATGTTCAAAAAAAGAAAAAGAAAGGATTCTTGAAATTGATGTCCGGCAATACGTCTTACCCGCGAATTCACAGATGTGACATGACTTGAAGCCGCATCTTGACATGTGCAAATCAGCGCCAAGACCTGTGTCTGCTCATTACGGTTTGTGTATTTCATGCACCCATCCGCTGGCTTACTTTGTCAAGTTGCAGCCTGCTAACTTGAACTGCCTCTGGGAAGGCGATTTTCGCACAATTTCGCAATTACAAATTGCTTTGCCGTACGAAAACACGACATTTCTTCGTCAGGACTTGTAACATGTGTTACGCCTCTCGTCTGGCACCAGAACCTGAGTAGAGGCCCTGTAAACAAATTGTTCACGCATCAGTTCATGTAAAGCCAAAACATGACAAGATTCTGAGTGTCATGTGGGTTTCCAAGCTGCCGTGCTGGAGCCCTATCCAAATCGGCTTCATGGTAGCCCGAGCGACTTGAAGGTGACTTTAAATTTTCACCACACTTGTCAAGTCGAGCTCGCTGGGTAAGAACGTTTTAAGCCGAGGGCCGCTTCTCAAATGCATTGACATCATCCCAAGGCCGCAGCAAGCAGGGAAGAGTAACAGCAGTATTTTTTCTGAACATCTTCGTTTCCCTTTATTCGTTTCAAGTTCAGGGCCTCGAACTTCAACTTTCATGTAGCGATCGTTATCGTTATATTTAAAGTTTGCGCCTTCCAAAGCCGCTGTGGTAGTCTGGCGCAAGAGCTGGTGGCGAATCACGGGCCGTAAGCATTGCGCCAGCGTGGTTTTAATTTGTAACGTACCAAATGTTATCACACTTCGTTACTGTTGCTACAACGTTCCTTGAAGTATACACTTGCTAAAAGGCGAAAGCACGGTGACCAGAGCACTGGGCACATAGCGTAAATGTCTCTGTCTTTCTCTCTCTCTTTTCCCCGTGTTCCTCTCGGTTCTAAGGCCTTAAAATCCTCACGGCATGTTTCTGCTTATTCGCACAAATCAGTGACATGCTCCCTGACTCATAGACCCAGAAGCACTGTGCAAGAAAGCACGAATGTGAACAGCTAGATAAGAAGAGGTGCCCGGAGGAGGCCTGCGGGACACAGCATGGGGTTCAGAAGGCCTAGGTCACCACTATATGCGAGAAGCTTCAGAATGTGTGTTTGTGGCACATACTGAACGCTCACCTTCCCATCCATCCCATCCAAAAAGGAAACTGAGCGCGGCCTTGGCCAGGGGCAGCTTGTACCCTTCCAGTGGTTTTAATCGTGGGTTTGAACATCGGGCAGGGGGGGTCTTTCGCAACTTCATAGATATCGACACTCCGTCGTGTTGGATGACTCCGCACGAACCGGAGCTCTGTCACCTTCTATCTGGATGAGTGACTCGAGGAGCAAGACGACTGAGGCTCCCGAACGAGATATGCCTGATGATCACGTACTTTCTTTCCCTACTTTATCAGTTCTCACAGCGTACTCGTATTAAGATTACTGTGAAAGGGTATTGACAATTACATCCTCAAATACATGAAAGGAAAGCAGCAAGAAGGTGCCCATGTGCCGAAGGTGCACTTGTGTGACACTTTCTACTTGTGCGATGCCATCTTCCCCTCTTATAGCCGTTCACAGCAACTACCCGACTGCAATACCAATTATAATTTTCAGTAATGGTGGTGCATGATATGCATTTCTGTTTCCTATACCGTTACCGTCCATAATTCCGCTAATATACCGTTTTCTTTGGCGTTATCACTCCCGTTACTGCTCCCTTGCTGCAAGTCAAGTCCAGATCGGGTCGCATCTATGAATTCAGGGGTTAATTTTTAGGGGTGTTCAAAAATTCGGTATACAAAGGTAGACGGTAGTAAACAGTCGTTGCAGGGCATACGTGATTGGTTAAAATAGACATCTCGAACAAAATTAAATCTAGCCTCCATCCTTCGTCTTTGGAGTGAGGTCATCCCAGCATGCGTTTAAATCAGCAGATAGTGTGCAAGATGAGTGCTCGTAATAAGAGTTGGAATGTTTTTTTTTCCTTCTCAAACTCATTAAAAGAGGGTCCCACACTGGGCTAGCATATTCTAAGATTGGGCAGACATAAATGGTGTTTCAGTAAGCACATGAAAAACTTTAGTTAAAACAGTATGTAGCGTATGTGTATGAGATCAACGGTATTTAGTCCTGGTACGTTTTAGCCACATGTTGTTGCAGATGCCACACATGTCAGGGATTGATTTATCGAAGTTTGCTAAATGAACTCATGAATTAGTCAAGTGAAGGTAGTGTTTTTCTCCGGGAATTCGAGAGCCGATGGCCACAAAACACAATCACAACAAATATAAGGAAGTTTTTCATCAGGTTTCTACCAAAATGACGTTGGCGTTTCAGCGCCTACCATTCAGCGCCGCTTGTAGCTGGCTTTAAATAGCATTTGCAAGTGCCTCACGCGACTTAGGATTAGCCTTTCGCACGAAATGTGCGTCGAGCTCCCGTTTGCACGCAAGGCTATGAAAAAGTTTCCTGTGTAGGGCCAATAAGCTTGAGCCTGTACGCTTCCATGGCCTGGTCATGGACTCGGATCAGCGCTGGACTCGCCATATTAAGGACCTTGAACCCAAAGTGCAGCGATGGCTCCCTGCTATTCAACATGTTTCTGACTCAGCATGGGGCTGTGATCCGCGCACCCTTCTTGCAGTTCACACAGGTTTAATGCGGGCGACTGTGCTCTACAGCCTTCCGGTCCTGCACAGGATTTCCTCATCATCATTAAATACCCTACGGAGCCCATTTGCTGGATGCCTTCGTCGTTGCTTTGGTGTTCCAAGAAGGGCTGAGACACGGCAGGTTCTGACTGAAGCTGGTGAACTCCCGCTTGAGGTTCTGCGTGAACGTGAAACAGCGCAACGCTACCTCCGTTTGCGTGCGCACAATAACCGTCACCAGTTCCCCAGGAAAATTCGATTCCGCCCTGAAAGCGACTTTCGTCGAGTGGCGCAGAGGACACGGCCGGTTCTTACTGGAATCGTAGTTATGGACGTAACAACCCAGGAAAACCCTTGGTATCTACCGGTACGGCCCACCTTCGTTAGTCTTCAGAATCTTGAGAACGAAGAGACCAAGTTCTCCCTCAATTCCTGCCTGCCATTTTTACGCTTCAAATTATGAATCACAAACAAGCACAAATCCTCGCTTTATGGACCACCTCTCTTAAAGAAGAAGGTTAAGTACGCTGCATTACTTCATCAGCTGCGACTCAATGTGGCTTTTATATCTCAGTGGCGTACCGAATAGCACAAGGTGAGTCTCGCGGATGCCGTCACTGCGGTCATCTGGAAGATCTCGAGCACATTTTTCTTCATTGCCCACACCGCCAACGTTCCCGAACCTTTTGTCAAGATCTGTAGAATACTGGGTATACTGGTCTCTATACCCAGTAAACAGCCAACGCTGTGTAGATATTTAAATACAGGACCAATATCGAACCAGATTTGTCGACGTCTATAAAATATAGTGCCAAGATTCTGTGCTGGTTGGGCACCGGTGCCCCGTTCTCTGTGTGGTGACACCTGACTCATTATAATGTAAATGAAGTCATTCTTTTTGTTTCCTGTTATTTTGTGTGTTTTTTGTTTTTATTTAGCACAGCATGGATCAAGAAACTCGTTGCGTACATACTGCCGTATGCCTCGCGTAAGGTGCAATCGCGTGGTCTTCTTTCCAAACGTGGCTGCGACATAAAAAGTACGTCGGTCCGAAATTACTTTAAAGCGACAGTCCGGACCTCGGGAGGGTATTCGGATTGCAGCTGCAGTCGACTGTGCTCCACACGTATATCATCCACGTAAAATAGAAAGGGTGGAAGCTTCCCCGTTTTAGAGGAAATGAATTAAATTATACGGTTAACTTGTATCCGGTTTCGGTTTCCCCGTGACGTCGCAGTTGTTCCCGACGTCACAATTGTGCTAGACGACACAACAACAATCGATACTTGGTTGAGGCGGCAAATGAGATTTCAAGGTGAGACTTAACCCAGTTGGGATTGGCGATTCGGTTTAATAACTTATGTTATTCCGAACTATGTAGCGTGTGACATCTGTTATGCAGTGTTAGTGCTGTAACTCAGAGAGACGCGCCTAGCAAATGTTTATGCTGCGTAGGCCAAATCTGTCATGAGAACGTTGTCGACACTTAATAACGCTCACTTGTCTCATCAAATGGCATTGGTACTGCACTGAGCTTTTATCCAGGCTGGTGAATATACTGGCTATCCGCAACTGTTTTAGCGGTTCGGTCTCCGCAAGCCCGAAAAACCACACGCACGTTGTGTTTTCCGTGTTGTTCTCACGATGCACTAAGCAACACATATGCCTCATCGCAAAACAAGAGCGTCACATATGCACTAACCAGTCACTGTTCATATAAAGCAGGAATGCCATGCGTATTGAAAGTATGGGAACCAGGAACGGTGATGCACAACACACAGCCCGCCGAGAGGAGCGGAGCAGACGCCAAAAAGGCCGGAAGAGAACGCTCCTGGCGCCACGACTGTTCGAGTTGCGGCTTTCAGTCGGGGGCAAAAGATGCATTTTGAAAATTGCGTTACAAATTCTCGGAGCCGAAGATAAACGAAATACTTTACATGATGGTTCAGAAAGATTCAAGGAATCATAAGGAATATAAGGACATCTGATAATGCCTATTTACTTCACATCTGGGGTCCAGACTGTTCCTTTAAACAGGTCATAAGGGTGGCTATGAGAAGAGTACTGCCACCCGTTTCTTTGCTTCGGTCAAGCATTAAATCAAGGACGTTGACAATCCCTGGGAAACGAGGCCTCTTCGACGGCTCTGCTCGTAAGACATACACGTACTTTTTTATAATTAATCTTTATATATATGCTTTACAAGTGCGGTGGGCAGCACAGATACAACACAGCCTTGGAAACGAAGTTCTAACTCTTAGTGTTCGCCAGGTAGTACCACATGCTGTGCTACTGGGTTCGAGTAAGCGCAATCCAATAACTAAAGTGTGCATAACCTCCGACTTCTTTGCGAATCGATATACTGCTTTATTTGAGGGTAAGGTAACCTCTCTTTCGAAGCAAACGTAATGTATGTCCGAATATACGTCATGTCCGAATACTGAATACTGTCGAACGGATAACATCGATGCCAATCTTAACCGTCCTTCTTCTTCTTTCTTTTGCTCTTCTGTCTGCTGTTAATTTGCGCGTAGAATGACTGCGTCTGTTGAAACAGGTCCCACAAGGCCCCTTCAGGAGATTTTTATGAGCGAATCTCGCCTGTGATCATAAACCCCGTCAGCAGGAATGCCGACTTGAAGGGGAATTAGCTACATGCTTCACTGTTATTTGCCCGCATATACGTCTGGGCAAGGTGTCACGATATTTCATCAGCAATTTAAAGAGCGAGAACTTGCGGGCTATGAGGTAATCAGTTCCTGGCTCTGTGGTGCTTCAATAATTATCATGCAAGATTCATTCTATCTTACCAGACACTGATGGCCATCAGGACGATCGACAATCCTGTAAGGCTTCGTCTTGCAATAATATTGGCAACCGAAAGCCCCTCTTGAGTTCTGCATGCAAGAGAAGGAGGCATGTTATGCTATGAGGGACATCTGTGCATGTACCATCAACGCTATCCGCGTCCAAGTTGATTCTGAGCAAACACGATATTCTTTCTCTAGCTGCACGCGACAGACTTCAAATATTTCTAGTGTGTTCCAAGCCAAAGTCAACGCGCTCAATGAAAAAGAAATCACAAATAAATTGATCCACATTTCGATAAAAGCGCTTAGTCACATAAAAGCACACCCTTCAGGAAACTCCTCCTCTTTATCTCCATGGCTCGCCGTTATCACGAACAAACAAGGTAACGTTTGTTTATGTAATAATCCAGTCACACCAAATTCGCATCTCATATTTCGCACGTCATGTCGATGTTGAATGGTTTCAGTTGAAGAAAAGGCACCAGCAGTAAGATTCTTGACGATTTCTTCAACAGCGACTATTCAGCTGAAGTATGCAACTGGTCACGCGTTGCCTGCCTTGTGTCTGTCATATGGTTAATTGCCCTATCCACTACTCGCCTGTTATCGAAGGCTGCATACACGACACAAAATCCGCAGAAGTATTTCTACTCATACCCCCTAACTGCTCTATCACTCATTCATGCACTCTTATGTTTCCTAAGGAATGTCACACTGCAAAACAAAACATCAAACAGCAACAAGACACCTACAAGACACAGAGGGCTGTCAATGTCAGTGTTACACTTGGAAGACGGCGCCATATACATTTCACCGAGACACATGTTCACAAAAACATCAAGCAAACATGTGAGATGACGTGCTTTCATTGGTTTATCCAGAATCCGAAGCATGGAGATGTGTTGGAAAAAATGAGGGGGGTGTGATTATTATAGTTACGTCATTACAGATTAACATATATTACCGACATATGTCTAAAGCTGAAATCGCAAGGGCACCCCCTGTAGGGGGTACACAGGTTAAAAAGTTAGGGGGTATCACTGAACATGTGGGAGGTATTAGGGGGTGTAGGGGGGGGGGGTCTGGATAAATCACTGCGTGCTTTCACTGGTAAACGACGTACAGCAAAGAGACAAGGAGACGGGTTAATAAACAAAGTAGACAGGACGACTACGGACTCAGAACTGAAACTTTGACAGACAAGCTCGTGTATGATAAACACTGGAGGATTACTTCACCTACACTCTGAAAAAAAAGGAGTCGTACCGACTCCTTTACGGGGGTAAAACGTCCTAACTCCGGGGTGCAAAATAACACCCCTTTTGAAGAGTATCTGCAACTCCGGGAACTACGGAGTAAAGTTTACTCCTATGGTACAGAGTAAAAGTTACTCCCATACAGCTCCCTATTTACTCCAGCATATTGGGTGTAAAAGTAACTCCGTTCATGAGGCTAGCGTAACTCCACTGGGGAGTTCTTGTTATGCTACATAAGGCATAAAAGTTATGCCCTTCACCTGGAGTGCACATTACTCCAGTCGTCTCCTCACCTTGAAGATCATGCAAATAAGTGTTGCAAAACAGTATATCTAAATAAGAAACATTTATTGTGTCTCTGATACAAAATGGCAAGAACAGAAAAAGGAAGCTTTCAGTGCTTAATATGATCCTATGAAAACAACTGGTAAGATGCCACACGTACAACTACATTCTTGCATTATAAGGTTGCCACACACCCAATGCAACTATCACCTGGCATATACTTCCAACTCCTACAAACAGGAAACAAAACAGTTATTCGAAGTTCATCTGTCACATTACATATACACATATACATTAACATATCAGTGCATAGGAATTTGGCATATCGGCACCCACTTTTCTGCTTTTTCATGAGAAAGCAGGGGGAGACGCGCCTTTTGAAGTGCATCTGGCTGAGGCATAAAGTGCAGTACATGTACTTTAGATTTTTCTTTTTTCTTTGCAGAAGGGTAGTTGCCTTATATGAGAAACTGCTGTCATATGTAATTCGCAATTTGGAGCCTCCAAGAATATCTTGCCTAAAATAGATGTGTGTATACACTTCCCAATATATCTATCGTAAAACACCTGTAATAAGATGAGCACTTACACAAGTGAAAAGGTCAGATGCACCTCCTTCAGCAGATGAGCAAGGGCATGAATTACTCATGCTGGGTAATAATCTGCAACATAAATATAGGTAATGGAGTCCGAGCAGTGGCGATATGTTACGTTATACTAAGTCAAATACTTTCATAACTAACAATTTCTTGTGCCAAACAAACTACGCTAGGAAAATGAATGGTTTGAATCGTGTCTGTGCGTGCAAAAAGTGATTGGTGCTATGTCGGTTACTTACTATCTTGTTCATCAATAATATTCTCATTTATGAGCTGATGATTACTCTAACTAGTCCCTTTCTCTTCCTTGCAATGTGCATCCATCCTTTGTGGAGTTTTTTTTTTCTTTCTTTCTCTGCCCAATGTGCCGTGCAAACGGCTCGTAAATCTGAAACAGTAACAACAGCATTAGAACTCAACACTGATGCAGTGGCGGATCCGGGGGGAGGGACGGTTGGGCGATCGCCCCCCCCCGCTCAAAACAGTAGGTTAGGCAGCGGTGTCCCCCACTCCCCCCCCACTTAGGGGCTTCGACAAACCAACCGCACCCCCCCCCCAAACAACAACAACAAAAGCGACACGGACTGGATCCGCCCCTGCACTGACACCACTTGTCGTCGGCAGGATACTCGTGAATGATAATACAGAACGGCGGTAATACCTATCCCATTGAAACTTACCAGTGCAGGGTACCTCCTTGCCACAACCTGCACAGTTGACTTCTCATTCCAGAGCCATGCCGAGTGATGCTAGCCTTTAGGTAACTTGCCACCTTCGTCATCTGCAGTGCGTTCCATCAAAGCCAGACTATTCTGCAATGCTGTTAACATTAATTAACAAAGCGTCCTATCCAAGATACGATTTCACTTATCGTCAATTTGAAGTTCCTGTTCTTCAAAGAAGTTAGACTTCTTAGGATTCAAAGGTCCACTTACGAAAAGAAACTCTCTTGAAGAAGCGTAACTGTGAACAGCTACCACATTTTCATAATTCGTGTACGTAACACAGGACGCATACTTACCTGAAGTACATACAGGACGACACTCAGACACATGATTTGTAGTTGTGGCATTCATTGCACTTCAGCACGCCGACTTTGTTCTTCGAAGATAATCTTATTCATCTTTGAGAACGTCGTCAATACATACAGTTTCAAGTTCCCGCACGACAACGGCCAACCGCTAAACGACCGCGCGATGTCAGTGTTGCTAGACTACGCAATGAAAAGAACGACAACGGTCCAAGAATATGAAGACGCCTCGCGCTCAACTCTTACCACGGAGTAAAGCGCTGGTTGAATGGAGTTATTAGAGCATGAAAACATAGAAACGCAGAAACAGGGCGTTGCAATGGTGTTTGGTGAGAGTTAAACTGCATCAAGGGGTGTAAAATTGCCTAATACTCTCGTTCGACTCCTTTTTTTCTCAGAGTGTAGAGTGAGCTCCACCAAACCAGTATACGATAAACCCAAATATTTTGCGCGACCCACAACTAGTGCCTTCGGAGATTTTCTTACTAGTCCTTTTCTTTGCTAGTCCTTTCTTACTAGACTTTTCTTAAGAGTTCAAGTGCCTCTGAAAGTGTGCTCCCGACTGAAAGCCGCACTTGGACAGTCGTGACGCCAGGAGCGTTCTCTTCCGGCCTTTGCGGCGTCTGCTCGGCTCCTCTCGGCGGGTTGTGTGTTCTTTGTGCGTCGTGCTTTTTCCCTACTTTCAATACGCATGGCATTCCTGCTTTTTATTAACAGTGACTGGTTACTGGATATGTGATGGTGTTGCTGGGCGATGAAGCATAGGTATTCCTTAGTGCATCGTGAGAACAAGAATGAAAACACAACGTGCGTGGCATTTTTCGGGTTTAGGGAGACCGAACCCCCAAAACAGTTGGGGGTAGCCAGTATTCACCGTCCTAGATGCTCGGTGCAGTACCAATGCCTTTTGAAAAGACAGGTAAGTGTCGTTAACTTTCAACCCCGTTCTCGTCACATATTTGGCCTACAGAGCATAAACATTTATCAGGCGCGTCTCTCTGAGTCACAACACCAACACCTGCATAGAAAATGTTACAAGCTACATCGTTAGGAATAACATAAGTTATTAAACAAATCACCAATCCCAACTCCTCCTTCCCACCCCACACTCACGATTCTCTCCCTTCGCCTCGACAGTGGCGCCGTCTGGATTGCTGCATCGTAGCAGACGACAGCCGTGTTATAGCCGTGTTCAGGCAAGCAAAACATTACTGTTTTCATTGTTTGCGCGTTCTGGACATGTCTTCGTCGAATGTCCCCGTGAAGCCCCGCTATGGAAACTCAAGTGTCAATGAAAAAATAATTAAACAAATGTATGAAACAAAGCGCTCACGAGTGAGGCATCACCACTGATCTCTATGTATAAAGGCTGGATAGCGGATGGGTGAGGGTATCGCGGGAAAGGGTACGACAACCGACCGCCATATTGCGGTGCTCAAAAGAGCCATTACAGCCCATTGGAATGCATGTAAGCTGTGACAAGTTTTGCTGTTTGTCAGCGCTTCCCTTGCTGCTTCGCTAAAATTTTGCCACGGATCGCTGCAGAAATCCCTCGTGATTGGATTCCTTACGTTTTTTGTGTGAAATCCCGTCACATACATGTTATTGCCTGTCTATTTTGTACTCGTGTGAGATCGTGTCGTTCCAATTTTGTACTTTGAACTTCGATTATGTGATTTGCTGGTTTTGTGTGATGTTGTATTTGCTGTGTTACGCTTCCTTTGTCGTCTGTCAGCGTGTTGCTTCTCGTGTTTCTCCCATTTTCTTTCTGCTCGGGGGTGTGGAATGCCAGGGAAGGTTTGGCACGTTTGTTTATGTAACCACATTAATATGCTTGGGTATAAACATTATGACTTTTATCCTTCATCATAAACATTATGCTTTGGACAGGAAGTTTAGATATGACTAGTTATGACACGAAATGCCGAACGGCACTAAAGCACTTCCAAAGGACTAGAATGATATGTGATATAAAGGCTGTATGACGGTAAAAACATATCAACTAGAAATATGTGCACTGGGGAAGTAAATGTCGGTAAAGACAGTTCAAAATTACTAGAGGTAGAGTGATTAAGTCATAAAAAGGCTAAGTAGCAAGGTCTTGTGGTGAAAGCTCCAACATCAAAGTATCACAAGTCCATTTGCAACAGCAAGTTTGAAGCAGTCAACCAGGTAAGTGGGCAGAGTGCATTACTGGTTGTTGAATATGATCAACATTGACAATTTCTTTCGCAGATGAGGCCTGGCTGTCACCTTCTCTGTATATTCCTTGGCAAGGTGGTACAGTCCGATACTGCTGTAGCACTGGGAAACTTCTTTGATCAGACGGATCACATTGTTTTCATTTGGGCTCCATTCAAACATATATTGTCGCAAACTTAAGCAGGGAGAATAAAGAGTAGACATTCGAGGTTGAAAAATTATTTTCTCTAAGGTAAAGTAAACATGCTGGAACGCACCAAAGAGACATGTGGCTGGTGTGTTTGTATGTCCCACTAATACGAGTTTGTACGTTAGGCAAAATTTTCATGCAATACTTTTTCTTTATATGCTTTTGCCCATCTTAGTACTGTCCTATCCAATATAGAGTGGCTTTTAACTGCATATGAATGCCTAATTCAGGAGTGTTTTCATATATTGGACTAGTTGCAGCTTTAAGGTGCCCTTCATGCAGTACTGATTCCAATCATCAATCATCGCTTGAAACTCGTAACTAGGGAACATGATTCATAGAGGCTAGACTTTCATGCAAATACACACTTTCAACCAGAGTTCGAGGCAACTCATTACTGTAACTAAGTTCCTTTTTGTGGTAACTTATAACTTAACTCTCTACTTTTGCGCCGTGGTAACTTTCAGAGGAGCTCATTTCTTTTTCAGGTAACTTTGCCAAAGTAACTTAAGCTAAGTTCAAAGTTACTTTTAATTCGCTTTTCACTCACGTCCACTTGTTTTCTTGCTTTCTCCCCGGTTCTTCCATGGCATTTTATGTCATGAAACGTGATGTTCAGTCAACGACAGTATTCTGTTCAGGAACCCCTGCTATTGAAATGAAGCTGAACCATTGTGTGCCCACAGGGAATAAGATGCAAAGCGTTTGCATTGTTGGACATAAACGAAAACTCAACGCAGGCAACTCAGGGTCGAACTCAACTGCTCACACGCGCTGCACCTGTGTAGTGCTATTTTTGTGTTCGTAGTAACTTGGGAGTAACTCGTTCTTTTTTTTAAGTAACTCCGTAACTGCGAGTTACGTTTCGGGCTGAATAACTTCGATATTAACTTAGTTACATTTTTCACGCGGTAACTTCGTAGGGAGTTCCTTTTGACTGGTAACTTCTCGATCTATGCTTTCAACTCTGCATGATTTTTGTACACTGCATAAAGTAAGGTACTTTTGCCCCAGTGTATTTGTTGCCCGTTTTAAATGCATGCAAGTGAATTTCTAGAGGTGCATATTTTGAGCAAGATTAATGAATTTGTCATGCATGTGTGCTCAACCAGCTTTTAGTGCATATAAATCCGGCCTCTACATATGACATATGCATTATTACTTTCTTTTGGTTGTTCTGGGAAGTCGAACTTGTTGGGCACAGCGTCAGGCTTCAGTCGAACGGTTTGCCCTGTTCTGTCGAAGCACCTGTCTTTAAAATGTTTGCTGCAGACCAGTGATGTCCTCGACGGCGTCCAGTCCTTTCGCCTGACATTCATCACACACTTTTTTGAATGTTGTGGGTGGCTGTGAGGGAACCTGCATTGAACAATTTATGCCATCAGTTACGGCAGGGATGACAAGGCTGATCCAAGCAAGCAATCATCGATACCGTGACCAACAAACTGAGCCGTAGATCCCACACCTGACAAGCGCACTTCAACGCCTGCTACGTGCCGAGACCGTACCCGTGAACTGCAGGAAGTCTGGACTATCACAATGACTCTATCCAGATAACGTACTGCTTAAAGTTTAACGTTTAGATCTTGAGATGCGAGTCACAAAGTGCCGCGCACATGCTTCAACAGCAACGTTTTGTCACCCCGCTCGTGGACTAATAAATCACATTTATTAGTAAAACTAAGTCACTTACTTGTGAAATCTCGTCCCCGGTATCTTGCCAGTACGGGCAGTACACCCATAACCACAGCAGGCAGGCATGACACCACAAAAATGCTACGCAAAGGCGCATGCAGAATATGCAGCTGAGTCGCGGACGGCAATGTTTTGAGCTTCGCAAGATGGCGGCCGGTGACCGTACGGTTGCACCCTCAATCCGCTATCCAGCCTCTTACTATACTATAGAGATCAGTGGGCATCACGCGTTGTGGGTGATGACCGCTGGACGGATTATTATTTATCTATTTTTACTAACTCCTCATTGAAGAATATGGTTGGAAGGACGCCCTAATACTCGTTTGCTTCTTCTATTTTGCTTCTCAGTTGTTTCTCGTTGCAGAAAGCATATACTGTGTCAAAAAAAAAAAAAACCTAAAAGAAGAAAACGTCACTTTCCCATAGTAGAGACATATCGATGGGAGTAGCTGTCGTAGGGCATTGCTTAAGTAATTAGGCTGACCTTTATTAAAACCCCGATAAACTATACTTACTTCAGGTTACTTCGAACGATCTTGAAATTTTGAACGGCTTGTCATGTTTTTACCGTATTAAAAAGCCGCTCGATTCAAACAGCACCCTTGCTTGGTTCAATAAACTGAAGTGGTTGGGGACAAAAAAAGTAGCTATCGAAAATGTATCACACGTCAACAGGGATTTCAACAAAAGACACTGTTCTGTGAGGTACGTCGATTTAGACACAGGAGAACGGTATACTGTACGGTTTAATACTCCGCACTGTTTTACGTTCTCAAGAATGCATGCAATGTTCACTGAACGCATAAGCGTGACCCATTCGTGAAATGGTCCTGAACACAAACACAAATTCAATACAACTGGACGCAAAACGTTGCTGCGCGTTGACAATGAAAGCTTTGCACGGCGACAGCATGGGTAAGCCCACGTAAAAGCGATAAGGGTGTGTGCTTGAAAAAACTGAAAGGCCTGCAAGGCCTTTCTTTCGCAAAGCTGAGATGGTGGAGTTCCCTTATAAATGTCCTTGCAATGAAAGGCAACGCAGAAAGTTCTTGCCTTCGCCATACCCTGTATGGCACGCGAACGCACCGCAACTAATTTTTGCATAAAACACTGACAGCGAGACCCAGAAACAAGCGCAGTCGTATAGTGTGCCATTGTCACTCCCTGCGTCTTGCTGCTTTCTGCAGCGGGAATGGCGGTTACGAAACAGGCACCGCACCACGTGGCAGCGAAAGCCCCAGTGAAAGAG
The DNA here is from genome assembly GCF_037126465.1 of Ornithodoros turicata. Classification (NCBI taxonomy): domain Eukaryota; kingdom Metazoa; phylum Arthropoda; class Arachnida; order Ixodida; family Argasidae; genus Ornithodoros; species Ornithodoros turicata. The sequence goes on from NC_088201.1 coordinate 144,704,577, forward strand.
ACAAGACGCCGTAGACCACGGGACAGAGGAGGAAACCGGCAATCCTCAAAGATTCGCGCTACTTTTACGAAGTATAGGGGCTTTAGCCACGCCCGCGCTAGAGCGCCACCTAGGTTTTGAATGGTTGCCCTCTAGTTTCTGACCACCTGTAGTTTTGATTTCAGTTTGAAATTCCGGCGCCACCTAGGTTTTGAATGGTTGCCAAGTGCTCTCTAATTTCAAGCTTTGACCGTCTGTAGTTTTGGTTTCGGTTTAAAAAATGAATGTCGCGTCTCAGCATGAATTTTTTTCCATGCCACTTTGATAAGTATACTCACTGAAGTAATGGCGTTTGTCAGAGGCGAGACAACACTGTATATATTGATTTTTATTTGAGCACATCTTATTTTCTGCTCTTTCATTTAACTAACCACGGATATGTTACAATTTATCATGGGAGTCTTGCCTGACATCATCATTGTACAAAAGCAACATGAAAAAAAAAAACGATCATCCTGTGTATGTTTTTCTCAATCAGAACAAATCTAGGACGGCTCAAATCTTGAAATATGCCTATCGTGTGCCACGCAACAAGAACAAGCAGCATTATCAAAGAATCGGTTAACGTTTTCGCTTCCGATATCTCTCTCATACTGTGTCGTGCATTTGTGTTAGAGTCCAGCTTTTGAAGCCCGAAATGCCACAAGGTAAAGTAAATAACCCGGTGACGATACTCTCAACAATCACTATAAATTAGGCGGCTCTTGTCCTGAGGCAACTTACTTCGTATTTCTCTACCGGTTCGCTGGATTTCTACCAGTCTACTATAAATCAGAGGTGTTCCATACACACGCATTTCCAAACTTGTGTTGCACGTTACGACAACCACAAACAACGAATCGAGAAACAGCGCAGATACTATACAGGGTGTCCCAGCTAAATGCGAACATATTTGTATTAAAATATATATATATCTCTTTTTCCGAGGTGAAATCAATTGTAATATAGCATATGTTGAAGGGCATTCCTTAGGAGGGCATTAGCAAACGCCTAAGACAATGTCTTAATTAACTTTCAATAACTAACTTTTTAATTACAAAAGCTCTGAAGTTGTCCCAATGAGACCATCTGGTCCCTTGGGTCACCTGCTACCGGAGCCGTTTTCAGAATAAAAATCCGTTGAATAGTTCGCCCGCAAAAACCTCGTGAAGGAATACTATTTTTTTAGTTATTTTGTCCATTGCGCACCTTCGGAGACGCGTCTTTCCTTCACCCGTAATGTGAGAGGATGAACGAGCACAGTGCTGCCTCATGCGTCGAGGATGAGCTTTAACTTGCGGAAACAAAAGAAAAACAAATGTATCGGGTAACTCTATCGAAACTGCCCTTATCTTGGGTTGCATCTTCTGTTTCCTGTTAATCTTTTCCCAGGACTCAACTGGTGATAATGTGCTCTTTCACCCTCTCACATTGCGGGTGAAGGGAAGACGCGTCTCCGAAGATGCGCAATGAACAAAATAAAGAACAAAATGGTGTTCCTTCACGAATTTTTTGCGGACAATCTATGGAACGGATTTTTGTTCTGAAAACGGCTCCGGTACCAGGTGACCGAAAGGACCAGATGTTCTCATTGGGACAGCTTCGTAGTTTTTATAATTAAAAAGTTAATTATTGAAAGTTAGTTAAGACATTGCCTCAGGAGTTTGTTAATGCCCTCCTAAGGAGTGCCCTTCATCATATGTTATATTGCAATTGATTTCATCTCGGAAAAGGCTATATATACAGGGTGTCCACGCTAAGTGTGAACAGATTTTTTAAAAATATATCAATCACTTTTTCCGAGATGAAATCAATTGCAATATAGCATATGCTGAAGGGCACTCCCTAGGGGGGCATTAACAGACTCCTAAGGCAATGTCTTAATTAACTTTCAATAATTAACCTTTTAATTATAAAAGCTACGAAGTTGCTCCAATGAGAACATCTGATCTCTTCGGTCACCAGATACCAAAATCGTTTTCAGAACAAAAATCCGTTGGGTAGGTCGTCCACAAAAAATTCGTGAAGGAACGCAATTTTTTTCTTTATTTGGGTTATTGCGCATCTTCGAAGAAGCGGCTTTCCTCTACCCCCAGTGTGAGAGAGTGAGAGAGCACAGTGCCGCCTCATGCGTCGAAGATTAGCTTTAACTTACGGAAACAAAACAAAAACACAAATCTATCGGGTGACTCTATCGCGACTGCCCTTATCTTGGGCTGCATTTTCTGTTTTCTTTTAATCTTTTTTCAGGACGCAAGAGGCGATAGTGTGCTCTTTCATCCTCTCGTATTGGGGGCGAAGGAAACACGCGTCTCTAGAGATGCGCAATGAATAAAATAAAGGAAAAAATGGCGTTCCTTCACGAATTTTTTGCGGACAATCTATGGAACGGATTTTTGTTCTGAAAACGGCTTTGATATCTGGTGACCGAAGACATCAGATGTTCTTATTGGAGCAACTTCGTAGCGTTTATAATTAAAAAGTTAATTATTGAAAGTTAATTGAGACATTGCCTTAGGAGTCTGTTAATGCCCCCTAGGGAGTGCCCTTCAGCATATGCTATATTGCAATTGATTTCATCTCGGAAAAAGTGATTGATATATTTTTAAAAAATCTGTTCACACTTAGCGTGGACACCCTGTATATATTTATTTAAATAATATGTTTGCATTTAGCTGAGACACCCTGTATATTGCTTGTCTCGCGAGATTGCACGAGTTCGAGAGTCCTGTTTGCCTGCAAGTAGTTTGCCTCAAAGTAAAGGGTGATGCGCTTAAGTTTAATGCGATTGAGCACACCTATACTGGACCGAAGAACTGCTTTGCGTATTAACTCACTGTGACGATAACGTATGTGTTTCTTCCTGCTTTTGGTTTGATTCATTCAGTTGGTTCATCGAAGTGCGAACTCACGCCGCAACGCACCTTGCCATGTTTCATCACCACGTGACATCCCGTCAGGGACCCTATTCAGACAATTCTTCAAACAGCCGTTAGTGCTCATCCAGCGGATGTACGGCCAGGGACGTCCATCCATGTACCTCCCAGAGGTGTCCACATGACATCCATTTCAGGATATGGACGTTGGGATCTATTTCGGATGTCCGCAGGAGATAATGTTCTGTCTGGGGTCCAGCGACCACCTGCCGCACACATCATCACACGATTGGGACCAGGAATCGCCAGCGCCGAAGTGGCTGTTTGGCATCCGACAAGTGATCGCCTGTCATTTCGTTGTCGGTGGCGGCTGGTAGTTCTCTGCAACCCAAGTCCTCCAACGACTTCCAGCAGGTTGCAACAGGTACTGCACCTTTCCATTCCGAACGTGTATTTCTATCATGCGGTGCCCCTTCCCGGGCTGCACACATGTTAGTTCGCTTGCATAAAACTGACATTCAATAGGTTCTGCCTCTGCCTGCTGGTCACGTAAGAGTCAGGTATTCGGGTAACCAATCTTGTCTGCTTTCACCACAAAAAATTCACGCGTAGACTTTGTCTCGACTTTGCTATTCCAATAAGGTCTTCAACACGCGAACGTGGCTTCCCTGGGGGTTTGCTCGCAGTAGGATAGAGCTTTTGCCTAAATAAATGTTCATATTATTTTTTAACATCCACAGGTCGTGTCGATAGAGTTCTATCAACACGATGATGATATGCTTTGACCAGAGGCTGTAAAACTTTCAAGCACGATTTATGTCACTGGTATTCGAAGGCACGGTAAAGTGGTGTCAAAAGACTTCTCATCACGCGTTTCCACCCATGAAGCTTTAATTATTCCGTTAGTGTCAAACAAATATATCCCATTTGACTTTAAAAAGCTCCGACCGATTTATTGGTGAACTCTGTACTTGGATACTTTGGGTACTCTGTCTGAATGATTCAACCTCGGAGTGCCAATACGTGAAAAATCCAGTCTCAGTCCACGTATAATTTCCGCGGCTCGTTTATTCTGCACAGGCATCAAGCATACGAGAAAATGTGTCTATACAAAACAAAATATAGCGAAAACCCTTGATGTATCTCGAGAGTTTCTGAACATCTTCCAAATCCACTTGGAATGTGTCCTTCACACCCAAAACGATAGTCTTCCGGAACTGACGTGGTCGCTTAAGTTCTCTGAAGAGAGAGTGCACATCACTGGTTTCCGGGAACTTCGCCGGCTTTTCACCACTGCCTCGTGCGAGTCGTTGAACCAGATCGTTGAACCCAGAGCACCAGGATCGTGTACGTCCACGTAAGCAGTCATTAGCACGGTTTTCGCCCGCGAACACGAAGCCGTCGAATGATAGGTAGGCGTTTATAACGGCTGCAACGTCACCTTTGTGCCAAGAGAGTGATCGATTGTGCAGTTCGTATTTTACAAGCTCGATGATGGAACTACTTGGAACAATGCGAGAATGACCGATAATCCTTCCATATTCATCTGTCGCAAACACGATCTTTAACAACTGCAGAATGTCGAGCGCCTTGTTCCTGTGTCGTGCGGGGAAATGCGCCAGAATGTTTTCGTCCCGAAGGTAACCACACTATTCCTACTGCGGTTCCACCGTGCTCAACACTGTTTCCATTCTTGAAGTTTCTTTGCTGCTTTGCATTCTCGAAGTTTCTTTGCCGCTCTTGTGATAACCGCGGTTATCACAAGAGCGGCAAAGAGACTTCGAAGTTCAGGAGGTTTGAGTGTTCAGGATGATGAAATAATTTGCAGCTTTGTAACATGTGCTCCATTTGTTTTCAGTCAGACCAAGCTACCCGAAGGATCTTCATCGTCATTGCATCAGTGTACAAATAAGCATCATGTCTTCGTCGACCTTGCATAAACTTGACAAGCTAAAGAAATGTTGACAGTTTCAAAAAAATGGCGACAATTCCTAAAAACATCATTTTTAAAAGCGATAAACCCACAGAGATGGTTGAGAACCCACAGTGCAGCGGACACGAAGGGACGACACAAACACGAAGCACTGACTGAGAAACACCCTTGAATGCATCAGACACACGCTTATGTACATTACTGCTCACAACGCCCCTAGTGGAAGCCAAGGCCGACAAAATAAAAAAAAAACCTTACCACACAAGAGCAACCAAGCAACCCCCCCCCCCCCCCCAAGAACCTGTGCTCCTGTTTACCTTATACCTCTGTTGCAGCTTTCTTTGTGTGCATCGTAAGACGACTACGAAGCAACTGAGAGCGCGTGTAAGCGCGTGTGTGAGCCTTTTGGGGGACTTTTCTTAATATTTTTTTTCCACCTTGTGCTCGTGTTACGAGCTGACACGCTTTTTGCTGTACCTCTGTACTCGGACATGGTTGAAGCTGGTCGCTGAAATTAAACGTATTTGAAGTGGCAAGTACAGTTCCTTTGTTCTCGGACTGGATATTCCACAACACATTCTGGTGCCGAAACCCGGGAACTGCCTTGGCTGTACAAGATACTGAACGTTTCGAAGACTGATCATGGACCGGCTTAAGCCTAAAAGAGCAGGAAGGCGTGGACAAATTACTCGACTCGTGAACGAGGTCACGGATCTTCGGCAGGACGTCGGTGTCAGTAAGACCGCTTTGAATGGACTTCTAGCTCGCATAGAAGAAAGTTACAAGGAGCTACAAGCGGTGAACGCAGAAATCGAGCCCTTCATAAAGGACGAGGATTTACCCGCGGAGTACGAAGCAGTATTCCGACATGAAGAGCAAACTGCTAATGCGACAGCGGAACTACGGACACGGCTAACTGATTTTCAGCTTTTGGAACAGCAAATGGCTTCTCCTCAGTCGGAGCCAGTGTCGCCTCGCATGCCATAGATCAACCAACAAGTCCAAGCGGGGAAGAAGCCACCTAAGTTGCAGTTGATGACCTTCACCGGTGAGCTCACAGAATGGCGATCATTTTGGGAGCAGTTCAAGACGGCAGTACATGAAAACCAGCGGCTGAATAACGACAGAGAAGTTCCAGTACCTAAACGCGTCGTTGAAAGTACGAGCAGCTGCTTCCCTTCGTGGACTGCGATCAACAGAGTCCTCCTACGACGACGCGATTGGGATACTATCGCAGCGTTTCGGAGACACCTCTCTTATACAACGGGAGTATCTCGCGAGGCTACGGGATTTACCAGCTGTGAAATCACAGAGAGACGTACATGGACTACGGTCTTTGTATGACCATCTACAAGCCAACGTACGAGATCTCAAGGTGCTGGGAGTGTCAACAAGTAGTTAATCGTGGATGATGGTCGACTGCCGAGATTCTTTTGCAGACCTTCAGACTATGGGCGTCATCTGACACTGCGTGTACCCAACTTCGTGGCATCATCGATGGAGGTAGTCAGCTGACCTTCATCCGTGACGACATTGCGCAGAAGCTGAAACTGAAAGTGGTAGGTGAGAGCAAGTTGCGGTTGAACACTTTTGCCAGTTCGTCTACCGCTAAGAAGACCCACTTAGGGAAGGTGGTTGAACTTCACGTGCGGAGTGAGTATCGCCCTGTGGGCTATGTCATACGCCCAACCACTATTCCGTTCATTTGCAAGCATCTTGCGAAAATTCCAGCTAATCAGGAGTTCGTCGAAAGGCTTCGTCGACAAGGACACCAGATAGCCGACGACTCCTTGTTCTCCAATGTTCAGTGTGAAGCTGCATTGGACTGCTAATAGGCAGTGACGAAATGTGGCAGCTCTTGACAGGAGAAGTGAAGAGGCATGCAGACGATGACAAGTTGGTAGCAATTGGAACGGTGCTCGGGTGGACGTTTCAAGGGCCTTCACAGATCACACATCGCTATGCTGAAACTTCAGCAGCCACGACGATATGAGTCTTAAGAACTGGAGTTAGTGTGGATCCAGATGATGTGCTGGAGAAATTCTCGAAATTAGAAAGTACTGGAATCTCAGCGACAAGCAACAACGAGCATGACACAGCGGTGCTTGAAGAATTTCAAAGAAGCATTCGTTATGTGGACGGCCGGTATGAGGTGGCCTTACCCTGGAAACCTCGTACAGAAGAATTGGAAGACAACTTCGAGGAAGCCAACCGGCGACTGAGAGGACTTACGAGACGGTTACTCCAAAATGACTGCTTGACGAGGTATGACGAGGTTATAAGGAGTTACCTTGAAAATAGGCACGGCGAGAAGCCCAACGAAGACACAGCCATGACTGGTTTGCATTCCTACATGCCTCACAGGGCTGTAGTACGTAGCGAATCCACGACAACGAAGATACGTGTGGTGTTTGACGCCTCATCACACGCATATGGAGCTACATCGCTGAATGGCCACTTGGAGAAGGGGCCTAAGTTGGGAGCAGATTTGGTGCCTTTCCTGTTGCGTTTCAGACTACTCAGAATAGCAATCACACCGGATAACCGAAAGGCATTTCTGCAAATCGTCATTCGAGAGAACGACAGAGATGGTCTCCGTTTCTTGTGGTTTAACCATTGTCCAACATGGGACGATCCCCAGCCTGAAGTGGAGTGTTGGAGAATGACGAGCCTTTCGCCTTTCGGGACATGTGCGAGTCATTTCCTGCTGACTGCAACTCTACAGTATCATGTGAGATCAGTAGAGGGGTCGAACAAAGATCTGACCAAGGCACTAATACATTATTTCTATGTCGACGATCTGCTTGTGGGCGTAGCCAACGTTTTGGAAGGGAAACATCTGGTCCAAAAAGCGGAAGACATCTTTCAGAGGGCAGGGATGAAACTAAGCAAATGGGCGTTCAACTCTGCTGAGCTACAGACTATGTTCCTGCAGTCCGACACCGGCGGAGCTAGCGAAGAACAATAATTCGTCGACACTGCACATACTAAGGTACTCGGGGTGGTGTGGGACCGATCTAGTGACAGACTGAGGTTCTCAGCACAGCACCTGCTGTATGTCATTGCCGACACGAAAGACAGCAAGAGGTCCATACTGCAGGCTTCCGTCAGGCTGTTCGATCCTCTGGGGTTGCTGTCACCGTATACCATTCGAGTCAAGATGCTCTTCCAGGAACTCTGGAAGGCGAAGATAGATTGGGACTCCAAACTTCCAGAGGAGATATCGAAAACATGGAACATCTGGCTTTAGGAGCTGCCCGATCTACATATGATCTCAGTGGAAAGATGCGTGCTTCCAACCGCAGGGTCATCTTCACGGATGCTAGTCCGCAGGCATATGGACCATGCGCCCTCCTACGGCGCACGAGTGAGATTGGAGAAACAAAGGTATCCCTGCTGTTTGCAAAGTCACGAGTTGCACCACTCGAGAAATCACTTTGCCCAGGCTGGAACTAATGGGGGCCCTGATAGGAGCGCGAATAGCCAAGAGTCTGAGTCAAGCGCTGTCTTTCTCGAACCTTGAGACGACATTCTGGACCGACTCCACCATTACGCTGAGGTGGATCCGAGGTGACTCAACGAGGTGGAAACACTTCGTGAGGAACAGAGCGGCAGAGATCCAGGAGAATAGCCGTCAGCAGCAGTGGAGGCATTGCCCTAGCTGCGATAACCCAGTGGACACCTTAACAAGGGGACTCACCATCAGGTCATTAAGTCAGAACACACAGCGGTTTGAAGGAACAGGGTGGCTTTCCCATCCACGCACAGTTTGGCCAAAGCCTTGCGGTGAGGGAGATGCGGACTTAGAGAGCGTCGAGGAAGAAAAGCTGAGAGCCGCACTACTGATTGCAGGTGATTTAAAGGGGCCTTCTCCTATGTTCGAGCATTCTAAGCACAGCAGTTACAACCGCGTTGTGCGGGTTGCCGCATGGGTAAGTAGATTAGTGTGGAATTTCCGCACTAATGTAAAAAACAAAGGGGCGCTTACGGCATCTGAAGTGGCGGAGTCCGAGATGTTATGGGTGAGACATGTGCAACGTGAAGTCTACCCCGAAGAGACGTTCGCACTCACTCGCAACGAGCAAATCGGCAAATCATCCAAGCTTCTGAGGCTGAATCCGTTCCTCGATGAAAATGGAGTGATGCGGGTTACGGACAGACTACAGTGCTCGGACAACCCTGAAGATATCAAGCATCCCATTTTGCTGCCAAAGAAGCACACGCTATCCAAGTTGATTCTTCAGAACGCACATGAGCTAACGCTGCATGGAGGGGTATAACGGACATTGTCGACCTTGCGAGAGAAGTGGTGGATAGTCCAGGCCAGGAAGATTGTGAAGTCGATCATACATGACTGCACCGTATGCGTAAGGTTTCGTGCTACTCGAGTCACAGCGCCAACTGCGCCTTTGCCAGATGTTCGGACAAACCCGACTCACCCCTTTGAGACCACAGGTGTCGACTTTGCGGGACCGTTGTACATCAAAGCTAGTAAAGGTTACGAATCCTCCTCTAAGTCATATATCCTCCTCTTCACATGTGCCACGACGAGATCGATTCATCTCGAGTTTGTGACCGATACGACGGCGAAAGCGTTCCTCATGGCGTTCCGACGATTTATATCAAGAAGGGGAACTCCTTCTATCATATACAGCGACAATGGCCTTTCTTACAAGAACGCGTCGAGGGATATTTAAGACTTGTGGAAGATAATGCGTAGCACCGAATCACAAGACTATGTCTGCAAGACGTATTAACTGGAGGTTCATCGTCGACCGGGCTGCATGGTGGGGCGGGATGTGGGAACGGCTGGTACGGACGGTCAAGAGCTGCTTGCGGCGAATTCTGGGAAGACAGTGCCTCACATTCGAAGAGAATGAAACTCTTCTTCATGAGGTGAACGCAGTTGTTAACTCCAGACCTCTCACCTTTCTTCATTCCACTCCCGACGAACCTGCCGCGCTGACTCCAGCTCATCTACTAATAGGCAGAACCTTAACGGCACTACCCGAGAAACCTTAGCATGAAGTTCAATCCTCGATAGCCCAGTCAAGCATGCGAAGATGGCGACACAAACAGAAGATTGCAGAAATGTTTTTGAGAAGATGGAAGCAGGAGTATCTACTCGAGGTCAGGTCAGCTCATCAAGCTCATCGAACTCCCGAATGGGAAGTGAGTGCTTTGCTGCGGGCGCGCGAGCGTTGTAGGAAACGAGTGCCTGAGACTGCGAGAAATCAGACATTTCAGGCTGCGATTTCCAGACGTGTGGTTCATGACTGCTAAGCCACACAAACTGTATAAAAGAGCATACATTCCGAGCTACGCTGTAAAGTAGTGTAGGCTTTACCAGTTACTCATCGGTTCGTTTTTATGGGGCTAATTCCGAGCAGCGCTGTGAACTTCTAAAAGCTTCCACGCCTTCTAACATCTGGGGGTCAGTCGGGCGAAACACCTCGAATTCGTTACAAAACTAAGTATAGTAACACAGGTGAGAACTGGGCATTACAGTAATAAGTCTGGTAAAGTGATATTTCGGCATCACATCACGTACGTACCTGTAGAGATGTATGGGGATGTTTGAGGATGCAACAGGCCACCAAATCGAGCAATGGCAAAAAATCACTTCGCTTACCGAACTTGAAAATAATCCGTTTACTGAATTGGACTTTTACTGCAGGTTTGTCCCTGCTATGGTCTTGCTGGCGTATGTCCCATCTGACACTACAGGAGCATTCAACCATCGCACCTAAATCCTTAGCCTCACAGAGACGGAACGGTCTAGAAGTTTTCAAAAATATTTGGGTGCTCACTGCATGAAATGTCTGGCAGGGTGACGTTCCCACAAATGATTTCTTTGAGCTTCTTCATAGGCCTGTTTAGGCAACTGACATTTTCAGTCTCAGGGAAGTACGCGAAAGCACTTTCACATTGAAACATGATACTAAGGACTTCCTGACTTGCATATATATCAAATTAGTGCCGTTCAGTACGTACTCTTTTAGCTGAACCAGTCTATGCGCCTCGCCAGGCTGTTTTGATAACAACATTTGAATACACACTGAACAGTGTTTCACAGTGGAAACTATGGGCTTAATGAAAAAGCCTGCCAAATGCGTTAAAATATCTACATCAGTAGAGGGCACTGGTTCTAGATTGATAATGTCTTCGTAGTCATCCTCAGTATTATCTGTCTCAAACACACTTTCAACTTGTTGAATCTCTGTAGACAAAAAATCAACCGAGTAGTGGCTATCATCAATTTCATAGCCAGATGACTTTGACACCTTTAAGAACTGGCTGACCGACACAATCATGAGTGCACCCTTCAGTTCGTAAGCGTTTGGCACAGGAGCCTTCGTTCGGACTACGGAGAACAGGTTCTCAAGACAGTTCAGTACTACTCTTCCGGGAAGCACAAATTTGTAGCCATATTCATTTAGGAGAAAATAATGCAGTCATTACAACAGTAGTGGACATAGGAAAATCTCACTGGCATGGTTCAAGGTTGAAAGTGCTGCCTCGTATTTGCTTTATCCGTCTAACTTCAGGCAACTACCGAGTGTCGAGCAGTACGTGTAGCATCAATGTATACCAGTGGAACACAAGTTCAAAGAACCATGCTGTTGTTTCAGCCTGCGGTGAAAGCCTTTTAATTTGTATCAAGTACCTGATAGCTGCCGGTGCTTCTCGGAATAGCTGCACTACTATACCAACTTTCATTTTCGTAAAGTGGCCATCAGACACATACACCTCATTGAGGTTTGGAGCCACCACAAGTCGCTCAGAACTTTGGCCTTGGATCTTACCGTAAATACGCTGTATCGAAACATCGGCGCTTGGGAAGTTGAATTTCGAAACAATCACTGAGTTGCGAACGTACTTTCGAGCTAGATGTCCCCGAATATTTTTTTTAGTACATGGGCAGGGTCCGGCATAAAGTACAGCAGTTTCTCTTCATCACTTGGGTGTGGAACGCTGCACACAGTGTCCGAGTTACGACAGCTCGATAAGCCTAAGCACCTCAACATGGCATGGTTGGAGCAGCCCATGTCACATGTAACGCACATAACACGGAGAGAGATTTCTGTGCAGAGCCTAATTAATTCAAACGCAAAGTCTCTCAACACATCACAAGGCACGTAGGCTCCCGTAAAATGATAGACAATTACTTGTTTCCAACGGCTCTTGACACCGCCTACCATGAAGACAAGTGCATCATTTGCAGGCTGGTCAGTTTCTGGAAGTTCGTTTCGTTGTCGCGGTCAAGCTCGACTCCACATCGTATTTCCATTTCATCCTGAAGCAACACGCAGTCCTTATCAATATCGTTCATTGTGGCAACCTTCACTTTCATGATTTCAAATATTTCTGGCAGCACACGTGGCTGAAATGATGAGTGCTAAAGCCTTCTGCAAAGTGTTCTTTTTGATGGAAGAGGCATTGCTTGCTCGAGCAGCAAATCAAAGCCTGCTGATCCACAAGCAAAGTTCAACTGAACAGTTTTCCCTCTTTGCAAGGCTGTTTTTGGTCCTCGTTCAGGAACTTAAGACTCGAAGTTAAGATTCACATACATTTTTCAAGACGCTTGGATTTTTTTGACTCACTTTTCAGTTTCTTTCTGGTTACTGATAACATTTCCTGCAGTGCTGTATGCTTCGTTTGGTGGTCTTTCAAGGATTTTCGTACCCCACTCGCCGACAGAGAAGCGGGATTGATTGAATCTGCTACATTATTTCCCATGGATTCTCCAACCTCATCATCATCAGCTGTGTCACACTCGCTGCCACTTGAACAAATGACTTGCGCTTCAGATGTCGAGCTCTGTGAACTGTCATCAACACGGGCTATAGGCAGCATCCGTTTAAAAGGGGGCTGCGTTTGGCTAAGTCGAGCTGAAAACGATATGCAAAAGAAACTGGAATTCTGCTCTAAATCTTTAGCGCGCCAACCCATGAACAAAATACGGTTTACTTACGCCTGAAATGAAACAGCGTTGGCAGTCGACTGCAATAGCCGCCGTCCATCTTGGCGGTTTGTTTCAAATTGGTTTTCATCGACGTGAAGCTCAGGTTAACATACACATTATGATTACGTTGGGCATCCCCGCGAAACAGATGGTTTCAGAACCATGAATGGTTTCATCTCTATCACTGTTTAGCAGTGTAGCAGAGACCACACTACTTTTAGGAACGCTTTAACAGTAGCTGGACCCCCACCAAGCCATCGTGTTTCATTTAGTTTATCTGTCTACTAAAGGCATGAAGGCGTCACATGAAACAATGTATCGCAAGCAATTCTACCACTGTCAATTTAAATCCAGCCAATAGAGTAGAAAATAGGAACCGATAGAGATACAGATATACATACAATAGATATCATTTAGTGACTGTTGAAAACACGAATGACCCGTAATCATCGAAGTTCTGTGTTTGCTGTTATTGATATTCACTACTTATGTAAAACTTTGGGACGCAACACTTATTGTGGCTGCATGTACCCAACAAATAGCGCGGGAGGTCATGAAAACAGTGAACGAATTTGAATCACTAGAGGAAACAATGCTCTCTCACGCCTTACCTCGCATATCTTCGAGTTGTCCGTCGCTTTCCAGCAGTCTCGCTTGACTTGGGCTTCCCATTTCTTTCTCCGTTCCTTGTCACGTGGAAAACGAAACAGCCGCTGTCCTTTAGCGTTCGAACCAGTGCACAGCGGAGCACAGCAGCGCATGATATTGTGCTCAGACCACACACGTCGCACAAGCCGCCAGCGAAATGTTTCGTTCACTTAAAATCCGCACTCCTGTTATCACAACTGTTCGGCGTGCTCGACCCAATATGGCGCGGACCAAACGGCGGCATGGACTCGGTCAAAGGTGTCTCCACCCTGAGAGCGGCGCCAGTGCCGTGTATGCCAAAGGGAGTCTGGCCATTAGGAGGAGCCTAAAAAAGGGGCTCGACCTGTCAATCAAATTGAGCGTTTTTCATTGGCTGCTGTTTTCTATGCGGGCCGCCATGACACCAAAATTTTCCCGAAAATGGCGGCGTAGCTTGGAACGGCGAAGCGAGGATTTCATGACAATTTTTTTTTCACAAATTACGTCAATTTTATTCCGTAAGTGTACATTCTGTTGCAATTATCTTGCAAATCACCTTTAAATTACGCTCCAGTGTCGATGTTTACCTGAAAATAATATGTTTCGTCGTCCTTGTTAGGCCTAGTAACGGCAGCGATCACAGGCAAATAGCGAGAAAAACGCTACAAATGGCCAAAAATTTTCATTTTATGACATACTTTTATTCATATACACACCTTTGCCCGTTCTTGGTTCAGTCTTGTTATGTTTCATAGTTAAAATACGTATAATACCGGCAGTCTGTTCCAACTAGCGGTTCTGCCGGCCAATCAGTTCTGCTAGCAAGCACTTCTGCTTCTGCTACTTCTGCTGCTTCTGCCTTCTGCTATTCTGCGTCTTCCCGGCGTGCCCCTCACCATCCAGATGGCGCCGTTAAAAGTGGACGCAAAATCCATTATGTTGCTAGGTCGTCAGGGAATATCCTATTCAATCTAATCCAATCCAGTTTCCCGAAAATGTCGGCACCCAGTTAATACAGGTAATATATAGCTTGGATAGCCTGGGGTTAATAGCGAACTGTATTTTGGCTCGTGATTGGCCAGAGAGCTCAAAAAGTGGGTGGAGCTCCAGGTATAGGCATGTTCCATTAATGGCCAGACTCCCTTTGGCATACACGGCTCTGAGCGGCGCTGGCATCGAGACACCCTAACGACAGAAGTCGGAACCAGTGGGGAGATCGTTGGTCCCACTCAGGACCGGTTTTGGTAGTTTGTGCTACCCACGTGGATTTGTTTTGAGGCGCTCCGAGCGTGGTTCGCTGGAGAGCTGCTATGACACGACGCATATGTGAAAAAGGTCTATTCAAAGGAATACGTACCACTTTGAGTAAATTTGAAAGAGATGTGTCACATCTCTACAGCTTTGTTTTCTGTGGAACTTAATTATCTTGATTGTCAAAACATTATACTGTCTGCCATGCAACAATAGCAATTTCTTCTTCGAGCCAGAGGCATAGTGGTTAAGATGATCGCTTTCCACGCTGAGACTTGGAGGTGACACGGGTTTAAATCCTGTCACCGGCTGTGCTGTCTGACGTTTTCCCTGGGTTTTCCGAAGACTTTCTAGACGAATGTCGGCACAGTTCTCCTGAAGTGGGCCCAGGACGCATACTAACCCCCTGTCCCCCACTACTTCCTGCTGTCCTTTCTCAATCTGTCCACGTGTGTACGCCGCTCATATCCACAGTTGCTTCGCGGTGCTAACACGAAATTAAAAAAAAAGTTTGAGCCAGACTCTTTTCCCTCTCAGCAACTGAAGGCAGCTAGTCTGTCTCGACCATAACATTTGAATCACATTTATTCACATGTGGCAGCACAGCACGGGCACTATCGAGGTTGTGAAATTCCAAGGGGACTGGACTCTTGCCTCATTTGTTTATTGCCATTCACGGCGACATCAGACTCTGTGGGGAGGTGCTGCAAATGATTACGGCACTGCAAGAAGAACCTGCCAAAACCTGTGGGGTTCATTAGTTTAGTTTTGTGCCTCTCTGTCACCCTTTCTCTTTGATGCATGCTTCATTTTTTTACGGCGGCAGTGAAAGTAGTTGCATCTGTGATATTACGCTTGATCCAGCCCAAGATCGTAGCTCTAGAAATATCTCTTACATCCTAGGTGATGCTTTGTGATTTCAGAATACATAAATTTTCCAACAGCTCAAATGTAATGCGAATAGAGATTCGAGACGTTATATCCAAGGGAGCTAAATATCAAACGATAACCTCGGAAAAAGGTGCTTACGCTAAAATTCGAACATGGATCCTCCAGATTTCCTTTTTTCATTTCCTGCTGATATCTTACTTGTTTGTGTTGTCTATGTTTGTGGCCTGCTTCGACTAATTCTCGTTATTTACGTCGTGTACATTAGCTAAGTATGCCCTTCAAAACATGGGGATATGCGAACTACAATTCGGTTGGGGTACGTTCGCATACTGCTAGGTGTTCGTTCGCTAGGTGACTGCAACAGGAATTTACAGCAGGCCAGGAGTCAGACTTCAACTGTAGTAATGCGCATTGTGTAACGTACTGTTATATATGACTGTTGTTGAACAAGAAAGCACACATACCTGTTTGCTTCATAATGCGCGCTGTATGATCGGTGTCTTCATCCGTCAAATGTGGGCACACTCCGTGAGCGAAGCGACCAGTTTACAAAAGGTTAGCTGACAAATTGTTAAAACTGTGTGCTAGTCCTGTTGCTGTTGAGCTATAACTGGACGCGCTAAGATAAATACACAGAGATAACCACAAAAGATTATTCAAGCGACGTACTTCCTCTTTGCCGCTGAATCGGCGTGTGTTCGTGTCTCCGTACGCGTTTAACTCTGCGCTTCCATTTACGAACTATTCCAAGCGTCAGCAAATGGTACGTCGATCTTGCATAATACTTTATGCACCACGGCACGAAGGAGATTCCACAATTCTTCCCGGCAAAACATGGACACAGTGTGAACCTCGGTGCAAAGCGGAAGCGATCGTCTTCCTTGTCCGGCGATTGGTTCCTCCACAGGGATTCTGTGTGACGTTTTGACCGTTTTTTGGATGAGGGACTCCCGTTTCAGCATCGTCTGCCCTCGCTGCATGTTTGTTCAAATTGCGTACAAAGTATGACGTTGTCTGAAGTGAAATTTTCGCCGTCGTGAATATTGCCGGCCGTGTGATACACCCACACCAAACTTTCGGTTTGCCTGCCGCTGCATGCGACAGTAGCTTTAAGCGCTGCACCCCAGACCTGCAGCTCGCAGTAGAACGCTCAGGGGATAACTGCCTGCTGTTCCTAGATATTGAGGTGTGCGCCACACGGGATCATAACTGCTGGGAATTCGCCCTTGCAAAAAAGGGTTTGCTCCCATTTGGTTCTGCCCATTCTAGAGTTGTAAAGGGGGCCGTCACAAAATCTGCCATGAAATCCGCTATCATAAGGTCGCCCCCCCCCCTTCCGCAATGACAGCATATGTTCACAGCTAGTCAAACTGGGGGAACTGGGATACCCGTTAGCCATTCTTGTCGTTGGAGCGGAAGTCGTTTTCAGGAACCAAAAGAAAAGTTTCTCCATCAGGACTAGGGATCCGGCTCGGCGTAGACCGATCTGCATCCCCTACATCCATTGCTTTTCTGATTACTTGGAAAAAGTAGGCTCCAGGTTAGAAGCCATTGTCGTATTCTCGGCCTCCCTTAGGCTACATGAACTTTGCGCAGGACCAACCATAAGACAGCACCCGTTTCCTGCGAGGTTCAGCACAGGTGCCCCTGTGTTGACCGTACTTTGCACGCGTTTTATCGGATTCCCCCCTCTTGTGAGTATACTGGGATGAGTCCGGGAAATGCATTCACGTTAGATTGCAAGAGCATGCGTCTTCTTTAGGTAGGACCCCTCTCGGCGTTTAGCACTGCACTGTTCAGATTGCGGCACGTACTCTCCCACATTCGAGTATACTACTATCATTCTTAGGCGCAGAGAACAATCTGTCCGTGAAATCACTGACGCACAAAACATTCTCGCTCATGGGGAACCCTGTATCAGTTCACTTTCTATCGCGCTAAATAACTTGGAAGTAGATAATCTTGGCCCACTTTGACACACACGCCGCAGGGACTATGTAAGGAAACCTTCCAAGGTACGAGTTCTAGGTCACGCGAATTCTTTGTTTTTATTGCATTCCGGTTTTGTGGAGCTCACTCCAGTAGTCCAACAGTGTTTATCATGTAAGCGTGCTCGCCTGAAAATTTCAGTTGCGAGTCTGCAGTCGTCCTGCCTACATTGCTTATTAACCGTTGTCCTTGTCTTTTTCCTGCAGTTATTTCGCCACGTGCATGTACCAACTCCCCCTTCTACAATCCGGTGAGCGTTTTCACTGCTTTGACGGCAGACCAAGTTTCGAGTGGCAAACATCACATAGTCTTGCAGGGTTCTGGCAATCCATTTGCCATCCATCCATTTACAGGGCCACAAGGCCATACGATCTTACATCTTGGCGTACCACATACGTACATCTGTGACCTACTTCCCTTATACGACATTCAGAAACCAGGCATTCGAATATTGACCTTCAGCCCCTCTACTGCCCAGTCTTTACCGTTGACCTGCCCCTTTTAGGACTAACATACGTCACAGGCCATTGCCGCTTCAAGGGTACAACTCCAAAACAATTTTTTGAGAGTTTATAATCTGTAAAATATGCTACCTAATTAGGCAGAAGTTGCTTTCGTAACAGGCATATCCTTCTTTCTGCGCAATATTTATTTTTCAGAACTACGAAACAAAAGTTTCGTGGCTCTCAAGAGAGCCTGTAATTTTTTAGGCATTCATTCTGCATGCACTGTTACGTTTCGCCTAGTTTAAATGGGTGGCCATTCGGCTGGAGGACACTTGTTCTGAAAAAAAAAAATCTGGGAAGCCAATACTTACGAACAGATAATCATGCGCTCCTCCACATGGTGCTGCAGTGTTAAGCCCTGTAAAATAGAACACTGGTCAATTGGAAATTTGGATACCACATGTTTCGGCAAGGGATCGTGGCATCCCAAATGTACGTACACCATATGGTCAAGTTTTTTAGGGGACCAATGGTTGTGTTAGCGCTCTTTGGGTATTCGGGTGGTAATGCAAATAATATGCCACGTAACTGAAAAATGAATCGTGCTCTCTCGTATTCCTGCGATGTCATGCAGTTGATTCTCACGGTCATTGAATCTGTGCGGGCTTATTTTAGTTGGAATAGTGCATGTGGTGTGAAAAATTGGAAACCCGTTTGCAGCCCTCGTTGTCCGCAGAATATGCTACATTCTCCTGGCAAGAGATGGAGATGGTTTGTGGAGGCAAGCTAGATTGTTAGAACATATGACACTCATTCGTGTCCGCGGGCCACATTAAGCCACGGAAGAACTACGCGGGCCGCATACCACGGCTTTGGAGTAGCCTGTTTTTCATAATAGATGACACAATAGAGAACTTCAAACGGCATGAAAGGTATTACTTAGCGGTGTCCCAATCACCAATCCTTTTTGTTTGTTGTGTCATGAGGAAACTTGGCACCTCTTGTTTTTAACCGTTGCGTCAACATCGTGTGAATGTGATTGCGCAATTGCAATCTTAAGCACTGCGCTGGGGTGTTCGTTTGTTAGTTGTGAGCGTAGCTTTGACTTATTCAGATCTATGAGAGAAAACGCCTACTCGCAGATGTATGTTGACACAGTTGCCCCGCGTAGCAAAGCCACGGATTAGTATTTTAGACGTAAGTGTAATCGAAAATGGAGACGATTGTCCGCAACAACATCATATCTTCAGATACTTTCGTCCAACGCAAGAATAAAACAAAGCCGCACCAACTCCATCCAACTTATTCTTATCGGTGCGTCGCACAGCAGCACAGGCAGTTCCATTTTTTATTTATCAGGAAAGTTGTCCACAAGAGCGGAAGATGGCGAGCTAGAAAGCTTCGTATCAAGTTACCTGCAATACAATACCCTAGTCAGACGGCAAACCTAAAGTCCGTTAGCGGAACGGCAGTTACTTCGCCTGTAGTCCATCATTTCGAATGACACCGTTCGCTGCCCTGATTTGTTGAAAGCAGGAGGCGTACTCTTTTTCGTGGCAACTATAAACTGCATAACTGCAACAAAAAAAAAAAAAAAAAAGAAAGAAAGAAAGAAAGAAGAGATGCACGCTTCCCATTTTCAACAAATCGGGGCAGAGAACGATGTCATTCGAAATGATGGTTGGACGACAGGCGAAGTAACGGCCGTTCCGCTAATGGACTTACATTCTTCAAAATAAACTTCGCCGCATAGCACGCTCCTCGACAACCATAGGTCGAATTATATCGTTATCTGCCCTGATTTGTTGAAAACGTGAAGCTTACGCCTTTTTGGTGCCAATTATGAACAGCATCGGTGCAACAAAAAGGGCGTACGCCTCCCGTTTTCAACGCATCGGTGCTGATAACGATACTACCCAAGATGATGGTTGGCGAGGAGCGTGCTATGCGATGAAGTTCATTTATAATAGTATAGGTTTGCCGTCTGACTAGGGTATAAGAATATTTGCTCGAATTCACTCGGGAAATCACCAAGCCTGCGACTGCGACTGAACCGGCCCGTTTCTGAATGAATTGAATACACCAATATTTTGGAATTTGGGAGAACTAGGAATGCACTAGTCATTTTTTTAGCGTTTGTTTCAACTTTGTAGTTTCAATTGTTTCTGACTTGAAGCATATGTATCCTTTGTAGGGACTGTTTTACAGGGTACGCCATAACAGTCCCGCCCTGTACTTTGCCTTGTACATAATTGCAAATAAAAATCCTTGAAATCCTTGAATCCTCGAAATCCTAATATCAATCAAGTAAAAATGAGACGCAGGGACAGGTCTAGAGAGTCATCAGCGAAGACGACGAAAGTAACACAGAAACAGACAGGGAACGTCAAACTTTTTGATCAAAGCTTAGAGGTTCGACGTTCCCTGACTGTCCTTATGTTACTTTTGTCATCTTCAGTGTTGTCATGTGCCTACCGGCTCGGTCGTCTCTTCGTTAGAGAGTCATCGGATCTTGCAGGTGAGTGGCAACAGTTTTCTATCACCAATTAACGTAAGATAAACTGCACGTACAGTGTACAATGATAATACCACGAGCTTTCATGAAGCTTGGGCCCAATATTTATTTTATTTTATTCCGCTGAGGGCCCACGTGGGCCGCATATCAACGTCAGGCGGGTCGCATGCGTCCCACGGGCCGCCACCCACTTCAGCCCCCCTGACATCGGGTATCATTGCGTGAAAGAGAACGGTGATGTTTGTGGAATATAAAAACAGTTCCGCACATTAATATTGTCAGGAATTAACTGATGTCGAAGCTCGTCGCTCTACCTACTTTTCGCTCCTATATTCTCACCGATGCGATTAACTGCGCTGGACAGTCGTTTGACCTAACCTGAATATCAACTACTTCCCAAGTCAACTGGGTCTCCATCAACTTTACACTACGAGCTTTGCGTTTGTATGGGAACAATGATGACTCGTCGTGAAGAAGCAGCCGGTGTTTGCCTGATCTGCCGTGTACAGCAGAGTGACCAGGACCACCGGAAGTCTGTCCGTATCCGATAGCAGCAGGAACGTCGTGGAGTTGTCTAGTGCAAACTTAATTCTACTACAAAGCAGCTCACCCGTTGCGCTCTCTCCCTGCAGTGCACAGGGAGAGAGCTGGGGTCATATTCGCGTGCCCGACCTCGATTACTTTGTGTCTCGCCTGTCTTTGGTCGTTACGTGAGGATGAAGTGAAGAACAGAGATGAATATCACGAGCCGTCAACCAATAGTCGATCCTGAACTCTTCACGCTTTATCTACTTTATCACGAAAATTGCAGGATCAAGCGCGTGACATTCGTTTCTGTTCTTCACCCCTTCTTCGCGTAACGACCAATGACAGACGAGACACAAAGTGGTCGAGGACGATTACTTTGACGAGAATAGGGCACCTACTGCCTTACTAAACTGACGGTAGGATATTTGCAACGTCCCATGGATGCGGCATCTGCGTGCGTCCGCGCGGGTGAGGCATAGATAGAATGGCGTAGATGCAGGCTAGCTGATGGATGAACGCCATGACAGGGAAGCCAGAGCTATAGGCAACACATGAGAAGACAAGACACATGTCTAGCCCATCGCTAAGGCTTGCCTATCATGTGTGAGGCATCATCATCAAAATCTTTAGGTCCAATCATGATCATGCCCCTTGTCTTTCAGAGAATAATCATATCTCATGATATGAATCAGCCACTCCCTCTCGTTAGTCTTGTTTAATGACATATTTTGGACGTGTGATGGGAAATTGCACTACTCATTACTGCTGCTGCTTGTCCACGCACTGTATAGCGCTAACAGGAAATGTGGCAGGTACAGCCAACACGAATGCAGTTTCCAAGTGGATCCAAAATGCCCCGTAGCCTGTGTCGTGGAGTCTATATAAGCCCTTCCTAACTTTGACGAAGACACCTGTGGTGTAGAACACAACTGTTCTATCGTCATCCACGACTGAACGAGCATTCCTCATAGCCATAACGTCAGGACCAAGGCTAGCGGACGGGAACTTTGAGCATAAGTTTATTTCATTCTGCGATAAACCTTACACGTGATTGCTGATTTAGATTATGTCCACACTTCCAAAAGTGTGGTGGCCTGTGTGCGCTTCATCAGGTATTAGGCTAGTCGATGTGCTGTATCTGCAACTATACAGCAAGTATACGCGTGTGATACGTGACTTGAGTCTGCAGAGGAGATTGTGTTCCCGTAGATGAACCCTGATCGGCGATGATGGAATGTCCCAGATGTGCTGGGGAGCTTCTCAACTCGTGGATAAACTCCTGCACGTTGACGAGAAAATTCGAGCTGCTGGTGGTAGCGCGTGTCCGTGACAAAGCTGACAACGTGTGCGGGGAAGATGCGGAGACGTGGTAGAAGACGTGGCTTGTGCCGGCACTGGAGCGTATGATCGTAGGGTCCGAGGGAGGTTGCGTCAGCCGTGATGAGGGCCGAGACCCAGGCCGAGATGAGGACCGTAGCGTCGGCTGGCGCCACGTACCGCCAGCGGTAGGCGAGCTCGAAGCTCTAATCACCGCTTGATCACCGGGCATGGAACGCGATGCTCTCGAGGCGGCGAACTAGCCTTATCTGTAGTAGGCTTATCTGGGCTAGAAAGCGGTTTATCACATCGGTACCTACTCCAATCATCTCCATCACTCCAAACCGCGCGTGGCCGTCTGACGTGAAATCGGCGTTGTGCCCCCGGCCTTCTCGGTCGACGCAGTTTCAGGGATGGATATTTTAAAGCACTGCATGTTTCAGGATTTGTTAGACGTGGAATGGAACGAGGATAGTCTCTTAAGGCCAGTTCCCACATATAGCGCTTTGCTACATAGCGCTAGAAAATTGCGCTAAATTTTCCTCCTCGCATTGCTACGAACCGCTATAAAACCACTCTTGTCGAAGTAGAGCCCCGGTCAACTTTCTAGCGCTATTTTGAGCGGTGAGTCTGCGTTAACCAATCGTGAGCTGCTTTCAGTCGTGACGTCACGGAAGCTGGGGTTTGTTTTGCTTCCGATCACTCGAAGCAGCAAGGCGGGAAGGCGACGACGACGACGACGTGAAAATGGCCACGAGTTTCGTGTGCCCCTGCATCTGCCAATTCATGGCTGTTTGGTTGCTATAGTTCGGTATCGCGATCACAGCATCGAAAGTGTCATCCGCGTTCATGCTACGGATATCCGGCGCGGACAGTAAACGATCACGGTGGTAGCGGTGCATCACGTCGCAACGAGATATCCCGTGACTGCAGAAGGATAGCGCTCTGTGCTCGGTAGCATGTGAGAACGGCAACCAGAAAAACAGCGCCAGATTTTGAGCGCTATTTTCCAGCGCTATAAAGCGAAGCACTGTATGTGAGAACTGCTATCTCGCTTTTCATGATATCCCTAATTAAGGAAATGGTTAATTAATTATAGGTAATTAATCATCTTGTAATTGCACGCTTTTTCCGAGACAATGTCCGCCTCGCAGTATAACTCAATTTGAAAAAACAAAACAGCATCCATGCTGCTCTCAGTTTTTTTAAATGACAGTTCTGTAAAGGATAAAAGTAAATACACTGTAAAAAGAAATATGGTCGTTTCCACTGCTGTCTGCCAGTTTATCTTGATGGTATAACACAGTAATTGCAAATACGGCTGAATGAACGTAAAACAAAGGAAGATTGGGCGCCACCGTGTGGCGATTCCGTGAAGCGCGGTCGCCGAGTTCAAGATACTGCAAGTCGCCGTCGGCGTCATGTTGGCATTACGACAAACCGGTGGGAGCAAAATCACAATAATTTACGGTAAGGCTTATTGATATCTTTAAACGTAGTCAGTTTGCGAAAGAGATCGACAAACGACGCAGTGTGGACATGAACGAAGCCGAATTGCTTCCAGTTGCAGTACAAAACCAACAAGGGCTATGGGCGCAACAGAAGACGCCGGTGAAGACATGAAGGAGACGCCGGGAACCAGAAGGTGAAACCATTCTTTCTGATTACGGGCTTAATGAATATCCCGAAATTAGTGTACTACAGGCGGAAAATTATAATGGAAACTTTTTTGCCCGGTTGTTACTCCTTGTCGCAGTGCCCGCTGTCGTTTGTAATTGGTTTCTGTTGTCCGTTTGTTGACTTCACATTGCTTGCGTCTTCGTACTCGTACTTCCTTTGTGAGCACAAGATCCATTAGTGATGTCGAGGTGCATTATTTATTCTCATCTCAATTTGGTGGATTGATAACCTCGTGCATTACCGATGTTTTCGTGTCGGAACTGCTCATCTGTCTCCCGATCTGTTGCGAGTTACGTTAAGCATTACAATGAAGCACATCAGACGACGAGGATACCATGCTGCCACGGCTCATGCTCGTACGAAACTGTGACATGTCTGTCTTTAAGGTGCCACATCTTAAGGTGTCACAGGACTTCGGCAGCCATGACTTGATTTGCAATCAGACACTAGCAACGTCTGTCACGTACGGTATACATGCTTCTCCTCTTCCTGTGTTTCTTTTTCAAACTGCTTCATGAGTGACGGGGCACACGTAGGGCACATAGCCACTCTCACGCTGCTGTCTCATACTAACCTCTGTGAAGTGAGGTAGGATCCTGTGGCTACCATGGGGACACATTCCAAGTCATCATCACTTCTCCGTCATTTATTGTTGTCGTTCTGTGTGTGCACTTGTTTCTTCTTCGTGTCCCGTCTCAGCGCTGTTTTCTACCTAGTCGTTTTCCTGTCTGAGGGATCTACGCACACATGCTGCTTCTCTTCCAGTATTTTCCATCTGTTTCATTAGTGACGGGGCAAATAAAGGGCACACGGCCACTTTCATGTTGAGTTTTTGAAGGCACGTGCTTCTGTTGTCCCGTCCGAGGGGTCATGACGCATACATGCTGCTTCTGTTGCAGTATTTCCATCTGTTTCATGAGTGACGGGGCAAATAAAGGGTACACGGCCACTCTCATTCTAAGTTTTTGAAGGTACGTGCTTCTGTTTTCCTGTCCGAGGGGTCATGACGCATACATGCTGCTTCTCTTCCAGTATTTTTCATCTGTTTCATGAGTGACGGGGCAAATAAAGGGCACACGGCCACTCTCATTTTGAGTTTTTGAAGGTACGTGCTTCTGCTGTCCCGTCCGACGGGTCACGACGCATACATGCTGCTTCTCTTCCAGTATTTTCCATCTGTTTAATGAGTGACGGGGCAAATAAAGGGCACACGGCCACTCTCATGCTGAGTTTTTGAAGGTACGTGCTTCTGTTGTCCTGTCCGAGGGGTCACGACGCATACATGCTGCTTCTCTTCCAGTATTTTTCATCTGTTTCATGAGTGACGGGATAAATAAACGGCACACGGCCACTCTCATGCTGAGTTTTTGAAGGTACGTGCTTCTATTGTCCTGTCCCAGGGGTCACGACGCATACATGCTGCTTCTCTTCCAGTATTTTTCATCTGTTTCATGAGTGACGGGGCAAATAAAGGGCACATGGCCACTATCACGCTGAGTTTTTGAAGGTACGTGCTTCTGCTGTCCCATTCGAGGGGTCATGACGCATACATGCTGCTTCTCTTCCAGTATTTTTCATCTGTTTCATGAGTGAGGGGGCAAATAAAGGGCACACGCCCACTCTCATTTTGAGTTTTTGAAGGTACGTGCGTCTGTTGTCCCGTCCGAGGGGTCACGACGCATACATGCTGCTTCTCTTCCAGTATTTTCCATCTGTTTAATGAGTGACGGGGCAAATAAAGGGCACACGGCCACTATCACGCTGAGTTTTTGAAGGTACGTGCTTCTCTTGTCCTGTCCGAGGTGTCATGACGCATACATGCTGCTTCTCTTCCAGTATTTTTCATCTGTTTCATGAGTGACGTGGCAAATAAAGGGTACACGGCAACTCTGATTTTGAGTTTTTGAAGGTACGTACTCCTTTTGTCCCGTCCGAGGGGTCATGACGCATACATGCTGCTTCTCTTCGAGTATTTTTCATCTGTTTCATGAGTGACGGGGCAAATAAAGGGTACACGGCCACTCTCATTCTGAGTTTTTGAAGCTTCCAGAAAACGTACATAATGTTCATTGCACTCAATAAATATTTAAAACAGTAAGTCCGTCTGCTTCATTACTTACATTGCACAGAGACACGTCGCCATGTCTCTGGTATTACACTTTGCTAATGCTGCTCGCTTGTAGCATGCATTAACATGACCACATACAGACTTCATATGTTTGAGATGACGCTTCGTCACGATTCGTGGTATGTGTATTGCACCATTTTTACTACAGCTGGTAACCTGCAGTAAACGTTAATTATGAACGGTATCTTGCCGTAAAATATCACGGTAGATGACAGTTTAAAAAAACTGTCAAACACCGTTACGAAAAAACGGGCAAAATGGAATACGGGCCACCGATCGGTGGCCCGTATTCCATTTTGCCCATAGGAGCCCTTACAAAAATGAAAATTGACTTCTAATTGACAATTAATTGATTTCATATTGACCGTATTGACTTTCTACCTTCGTTGACTTCTAAATGACATTGGCCGCTTAAAGTCAATTGACATGTTATTGATAATATTTTGACAGAGCTCCTATTGACACTGGCGACTTAAAGTCAATTGACATGTTACTTGCTATATTTTGACAGAATTTCTATTGACAAAGGGCAATACGCAGTCAATTGAGGTGTTCCTAAATATATCATTTTTAATTAAGTGATCCTATTTCATTTGAAACAGATTCTTTCGTATTTTTGTGTCTACCTGCTTAGTGGTGTACCAATACAATAGTCATATGATTTTATTCGTTCGCATGCATCAAAGAATTAAACATGTGCAATGCATTGCACACATAAACAGGATGGATTTTGTTTCAGTTATCAGGTCCACGTGCTCCCGACAACTGGGAGAGCTATAGCCACTTCCGGACGAAAAAACATTGCCGATTGAATTCGCTGGTGAGCTCCAGGAGTCGAGCACGTGTCGCATTTATCAGCACAATTTTGAGAGCGCTGTAGCATTGTACATCGGGAATTCCATTTAATGCGACCATTCGTCCTTCGTGGCATTTGAAGTGAAGAACAAAAACCGTTTGGTTTAGATTAGAGAACCACTGCTTGTGCGGTTTATGTTATTAGCGAGTACCAACAGCCTAACCTAGAATGACAACGCACGACTGCGACGCGTACGGGAGCCAATGAAACGCAAACATGTGAGCAATAATTTGGCACACTAACAACACACTGAATTAAAGAAATTTTCGCCTTATGTATTCTGCCAGACATATATGCTTCATGCGACACCATATGTCTGAATGAATCATGAAGTGTGCACATGGCGACAACGAAACCGAAACCAGTTAAGTTTTTGAACATTCGAAGGTTTCAAAGCGAGGAAAACGAGATTAAAATTAAGAACTATTTTCCTTTGACAGCTTACGGTCCCCTTGTACATGTAATTATATCGCACATGTAATTATACCATATTGTGAAGCGACAGTCAAAATAGCAATGTATGTATTTTTCTTTTTTTCAACAACTCGCATCGTATAGCAAATGAAGTCTGGCAACACTGTTGCCCAAAGCGAGCCGGTCGGGCGGCGGCACTGATCTCTATGTATAAAGGCTGGATCGCGTATGGGAGAGGGGCTCGTGGGAGAGAGGCACGCATTCGGGCCGCCATGTTGGTGGGCCCTAAAACGCTGCGTGTGCCCATTGGAAACAATGGGAGGCAACAGAGATTGTGAGTATTTATTGCGCTGCAGGCGTTGATCATTGTTTGTCGTCACGCGATTTTGTAAGGTGCCAGTATACTGATGTATCCTAACAGTGTTTCGCAGGTGCCCTGCATTTCGATTCTTAATAACGTTATGTTTTGCATTCCGAAACTAGACCGTCACTGCAGTGCAGCGCTGGGAATTGTACTACAGCACGTTTCCCAGCCAATATTTCAATAAGAAACGATGTGAGGTTAACAACAACCATGTATATAATATCCCGTGCTGCGTTCTGGACAAGGGATACCCGCATGGTAGAAAGAAATCGCCCCGTAGAATCACAGCCGTTGTTTCAAACAGGCGTATGCGTTTAATTTGATTGATATCAAGCAAGAAAGGGTCTTTTAGTGAACGACAGTGGTGTCTTCGATGTAATGCCTCGCAAATATGAAAACACCGAAGCATCCCAAACAATTACTGCACGCAATTAGATTACGCTTAGGCCAGTTAATCTAGGTGTTGATGTAAACTTAATAAAGTTATTTAGTAAGTGGTAACACCTCCTTGAGACGCAAAACTTATATCCTTTTGAAGTACAGCACTTCTTTTTTTTCTTCCTTCATTTTTTCTGATTATTTGCAGGTGAAATTGAATGTCCTTCTCGCGTACTCACATGCTTTTGCTGAATAGAACTGCAGCGTGAACAAAGCTGCGTAAGGATGGGGGCCTGCCATCCACTGCTGACTTTGTCATGCTAGTTATGTGGAGCACGTTGCAAAAAATGCAGCTGCACATCTGAAACTCCAATCATTATCATCGTCACCTAAAGGGAATGTGGTAGCACTGCTGTGAAACCAGGCACGATTTCTGAAAACCCTCTATGGCACTTTCCGCAGTTTGCACACTTTTCTTCAGCGTCAGTCTCTCTCATAGGAGTCACTTTGCATTAACAGTGACTCCCATCTTACATTTTCATGTGCGAGGGCTCTCTTGCACTACACATGTACGGTTTCCCAACTGCAACATGACGATTTGGAGCTTGAAACTGGAGCCCTGGTGTTCCCTGTGTATGAAATGATACCAACTGAATCTTGTCAAACGTGATGTTTAGTGGAAGATGGCTTTCTTGGTTGTGCATTCTGAGTGACAAAGATTAACACGATATGCTTTTGTAAAGATAAGTGATGTTATACTCTATGAATAAAGAAAATATACATTTTTCAAGTTCAACATTTATTCTGGCATATACGCATTTCAAGATACAATGAATGCGCAGGGAAGTGACAAAACAATACATTTATTGTTTTGTGACCTCCCTGCAATGACAATATATATCACAGAAATGACAACGTACAGGTACACTATGTAAATTTGTTGCACCCAATTTTCATACATGCTGAATTTTAAATTTTTGTTTTGCTGCCTATGTGTTCAGTGTATTACAAATTGCGTAATGCAAACAACACTTTGTTAATTTCAAGCTTTTTGCTCCCATCCAAGATATTCCTGTCCTGAAGGAACCGCCCCTTCGACACCATAAATATTCAGTAGGTTTCACTCTGGCAGGCCCTGCCACTGCAAATTTCCTGAATTGAAACCCTTCAATCTGTGTCATAACCTTAAATACGTCAATATTTTTGCAAGTAGTTTACATGCTGGAGGACACTCCTCCTGCAGCTAAGGCAACAACAGAGAGTTCCAAGAGCCCGAAGGTAAACCTACAGCTGCATGAGTTTGATCAACAGTAGTGCATTCTCAAGAAATAATTTTCTTCTTATAGCATATATGTGCATGCCCAGTAACTGAAACAATGACCACAGTTCCGCAACGAGTTTTAATTCCTGAGGGTGTACACTGTAGAGGTGGGTTAGATCTACAACAGTTAATACAAGGTATTATATACTATGAATCAGTGATGGCCACTAAGTACTTCTACTATAACTACTAACTACTTTGCAGTGGAGTAGTTTAACTAGTAGTTCAACTACTTTTCAGGCAGGGTAGTTAAAACTACTTCTTTAACTACTGCAGTGTAGTTTAACTATACATCTATAACTACTTAATGTTGTCCATCAACACCAATCCCATTCTATAACGTTCTAAGACCCCTAAATATGAATCACAAGCAGTGATAAAAGTGAAAATTTAGTACACATGCACGGCACAATTGCTCTGCACCTCCGTTCTCATCAAACAAGTAGCTCAAGGTAAAAATCGGAAGCACAGCCATGCCGTAAAGCTTGCGGCAAAATCGGAAGTAGTTGGCGCCTGCAGTAACCTAACTACTGTAGCCAACTACTCGAAATAGTAGTTTAACTAGTAGTTGCACACTACATTTCTGCAAGTAGTTGATAACTACTTTTAACTACAATCAGGTAGTTTAACTACATGTAGTTAACTACTGGCCATCACTGCTATGAATACCTTTAAAAATCTCATGTGACACATATGCTTTTACTTTTTGGAGGTGCTGCGGTGATCGAAGTTTGTGGGCACTGCTCAGGTTTTGCACTGCTCAGGTTTTGCACCCATTTCTTGCGTATGTCGAGGCAGCTGTGAAGGAGAGAACATTTGTTAGGTTGCAATTAGTTAAAAATACATATGTTGTTTAGTAAAAGCATCGCATAAATGTTTAAAACATCAGTTTAAAACAGGGTTTACAATCTTGATATCTTTTAAAAATTTCAACGTTTAAACGCTGTTGTAAAAGAAATTATAGCTTCATCGCTAAGACACAATGCTGGGTGAAGGGGTCTAAGGTGTATATAAAGCTCTTTGAAGTGATGTGTTCCATGATGTGAACATGTAAAGAGAATGTACAAAATTGAGAGAGGATCACCGCAGTGCGTGCACTGGGGTGGTTCCTCCTCGTACAGTAGGAACCCGTGAATGAGGAACATGATACTTATCTGTAAGCTCGATCGCATCAGACGATGACACAGGTGATGCTCGATGACACAGACGATCCTCCGGGTAGCCCCCGTGAGGAAACCTGTATTGAGGGACCACACTGCTGCAAATAACACGACAAGATACAAATTATTATTATCGCAACAAGCTGACAACATAGCTCAGACACAAAGGCGGTATCCAAGTCACACCACACCACCGTTACGTAGGATTCTTTGTCACAAATCAAACCAAGGCAAAAAATAATACCAATACAAGAAAAAGGGTGACTATCTTGGTCTTATTATGACGTAATACTGAACTTATACGCGAAGGTGGTTCAAAGAAATGACTGTGCACTTGCTTCCGTAGAGAACACTTGGTACCGTGCTAGCAATGCATGCAGAAAAGCGCTCGGGTGCTCGCACATATTGATGACACCACTATCAGTGTTGTGTAACATGTTATCTCCAGCATGTTATGCACTCAAACTGTATTTGCCGGCGGGTAAAATGCAAGTGGGTTCGATTGAACCTCGGAAGAGCGATCAAACAACTTGCACCCAGTGCTGGTTTTGGACAAAAAAACACTTCATAATTGTCAAATAACTGTACAGAATGGACGCCTATTTATACCTTGATAAAGAATGACTCACCTGTAGAAATTTCGGCCCGGTATCATTGCCGGTACGGTTGGTACGACCGTAATTGCAAGAAGTTGCCATGATCGCTGCGGCGACTGTTTTGGGTAGTGTAAGATGGCGGCCGGTTGCCGCACGATCGCGCTCCCTATCCGCGATCCAGCCTTTTACAATCGAGATCAGTGGGCGGCGGGAAGGTGGTCTTGTTTGGTCATGTTACGTCGTCCATCTTTGGTTTGGTGTGTTTATCGTGGTTTTCGTCAAGGTCGACATATCGACGACGTTCCGTTTGCGTGGTTTTGTCGTGCGTACATGAGGCCGCGTACGCGATTAACACGTGAGAACTGAAAAGCAAGTGACGAAGAAGAGGAACAGTGCCAATGCACATGGATCGAGGTCGACCCCGTAAAGATCGTAAGTAATTCCTAAGTTGCTTTCTTAAGCGTACTTTGTTCTTTCGTAGCAGCTGAAGTAATTGTTGCGTAGATGTCGTTGTACGCTATACTTTTCCTCTCGCTGTTTGTTGCGTGATTGCTGTTCAACAACTCAGCAACTCCACGCACAGCTTACGGAGGCTTGTAATGTGCGGTATGTGTCTTATCTATGGGGTATATACCATGACACCGTCAAGTGTTGTGACATGTTCTTTTAACCGATTGACTCCACTGTTGCGCAGTGACAGCTTCTTTTCATTCATGAACTAACTTTACTGTTTTATATGTTACGTGCGATTTCTTTTGTTTTTCTTTACTTTATGTGTGTGCTCTACGTTGACTGCAAAGATATCAACAGGTCACAGTTTTGTAAGTGTGGGCTGCTTTACCATGTGCTTGCTTGCACTTGTTTTTGAGTTCACTTCAGTTATTTTGACTGACAAATGACTGACTGATTGGCTGACAAAAATGTGTCTTTCGCGTCTTATACCTTTTCATCTTCCTGTTAATGTTACAGATGCTACATGGGTGGTGCTGCGGCTGAGAAGATTATGTGTTGTGAACAAGATTGCATGTGCTGCAGCTCCATGCAGAGTTGTCCTGCAGTGGCACAGGTAGACAAGGTAATGCATGTGGTGTTCTCCAATTTTATACCATATCATGTGAGCGGAGATAGGTGCCGCCCCATTTATTAGGATAAGAGGTGGTTTTCCCGTGAGGGTGCTGTGGGAATTAATTTCCACTCTGTTGTGCAGAAACTGTATGTAGATAAAGTTCAATTTGTCACCCGGCTGGCTCAATCGAAGCAAACGTCCATCGAAAAAGTGGTGGAAGCATAGAAATTATGAGCCACAAATCCCTCATTTTCTACTGTTGCTTTTCGGTCAAACGTATTAAAAATGCAGCAGTGCTACAGATCACCAGTGGGATAAAACGGGGAAGTTGGTTATAGTTCATAGTTCAGTTCAGCACTCAGATGGGCAACATATAAAACCAGCAGCAGTAGACATCACGTCTCTACTTCACACCCACAATTTTTCGACCCTGACCACTCGCAAAATTGGTTTTGTTTGTTTTTCTTTGCCTAACTTCTTCTTGGTATGAATTGCATATAGTGATGTCTGTTATGTTTGTTTCAGGGTATATCTGTGCAATGTTCGCTGTGCCAGCTGAAAGCGCAGGTGCAAAGTCAGCGACACCCAAGGGTTCTCCAGCGTATGGGTCACGTCATGAATTCAACAACAAGCTCATTATGAAATCTAGTTTAACTGGGCTGCCAAATAAAAATGTGTACAACCAGATTTTGCTTTTGATGTGCTTCATTCAGCACCCTCGAGTGAGCATAATACCTGAAGGTGCGTTCAGTTCAAAAAAAGTCAATAGAAATGCAATTAAAAAGCACTGGCCAAACATTTCAACAGGAGCACGGAAGAGTCAATAAGATGAGTGCCCAAAGTCAATTGATAAAAGTCAATTGACATGCAATTAAAAAACACTGGCCAATTATCAATAGGAAGTGAGTGAAAAGTCAATCACATTTCTATTGACAGTCAATTGACATTTGGAAGACCAAGGTTGACTTTGGTAAATTACCTCTATATTGAAAGTAAATACGTATTTTTGTAACCGGCAAAAATTGGCAGCATTGCTGCCAGGTATTTGCCCGTTTTTCTTACGGTGAATTTTTTTACAGTGTACCCCTCGACTAACATACCCCATATACAGCTCTCTTTCACAGCGAGATAGTGTCTCGTTTCCCCGAGATCCTTGCGGCGTCCACATCAGGTAGTCACATACACACCTTGCGATTTTCAGCTGTCGCCGCAATTCGAGCTACGCGGCTGTAACCGTCATGTGATTTTTTTTTTCTGCTGCATCTTTTCTTTTTGAGTCTGTCAGATCAGTATTGACACCGTTTTTGCTCTTATATGGCCAGGTAGGCATCCCGTGAAATAGTGTGTGTAGCCAACAAACGAACTAGCTAGAACTATAAGGTTACATAAGGCTTTGTGGCATGTTTTGTTCTATTTTCTGGCCACAGTGAGTCATTGGAGGAAGCGCTGCAGTAACAACAATCACACATCGGAAGGAAGATAATGTGGGTGTCGACAGCCGACTGGCTAATCCAACGTTCGTCGTTCAAAACACAAGATGAGCAGCGAAGTCAATCCCTTTATACTGTAGACTTGGTGGATGGTTTACTGTCAATACATGTTGATGCTGAGATTCACGTTTGCTACCTGAATTATGCGTGTAAGGATTTCAAACCCATCACATTTTGCATGAATGCATGCGAGGACGGTAGCATGACTAGTCATGGTCTAAAGTACGCCTAAGAGTGACTAAAGTAAGGTACAAGAAAGATATAATCCTAGACCAGTTCCCTGAATGGAGGGATAAAATTGGTCTAGTCGCAGACTTTACGTATAATACATCGTTAGGTGTCTGACCAGGTTCTAGATATTTGGTCAGAAACATGTCTAAATCTCGGCTAGGTGCATAGACATTGGAAGACTAAGGCTAGATGGCTAGGTGGCGCAACGTTAGTCGTGTTATTTCACGTCTTTTTGACGGTAATTGACATTTGGTCTAGGCTTAGACATTCCATAGACATCCATAGTCATTGGAGGAAGCGCTGCAGTAACAACAATCACACATCGGAACGAAGATAATGTGGCTGTCGACAGCCGACTGGCTAATCCAACGCTCGTCGTTCAAAACACAAGATGCCTGATGAGCCGTCTGATGAGCTGGTATTACACTTTGCTAATGCATTAACATGACCACATACAGACTTCATATGTTTGAGATGACGCTTCGTCACGATTCGTGGTATGTGACACGGAGCCTATTATCCCATCTATTATCCCATCATGTGCATTCTTGTTGTCACCACTTCAGCATTTCTTCACTAAAACTTCATTTCGCCCTCCCGAGTCCGGGTTTCCTTCTTTTGCTCTATTTGCTCCATTTGCTCTATTTTTAGACGTCATTTAGACGTCTATTATCCCATCATGTGCTGCCTGGGGTTGTTTGTCCCTGTGTGCTACACCGCTTTCGTTCTACAGCGGCGTGCCGAGTCCTCTACTGCCTATCTGAAGACGCCGTACACACCCTTGGTAATCGTCACATAACGTATTATACACGAACAGCGCTTGTACTACCCCGCACGGGTGCCGTTTTTTAGCACAGACGCAACTTTTGTCAACGACGCAGCGTGGCTCCTGGCGTATTTTCATGTGCTCTCCGATTTGCTGCTGCGCCAGCGAATGGCACGCCGTGTCAGATGTCAGGACCTATGCCACACTCTTAAAAACGAACTTCACCACATAGCACGCTCCTAGCCAACCATCATCCCGAATGACAACGTTCTCGCCCCCTATTTGTTGAAAACGAGAGGCGGAGCCTATTTTGTGCCCATTATGTACGGCACAAAATAGGCTCCGCCTCTCGTTTTCAACAAATCGGGGGCGAGAACGTTGTCATTCGGGATGATGGTTGGCTAGGAGCATGCTATGTGGTGAAGTTCATTTTTAAGAGTCCATCCTTGACAAACAACTGCCGTCATACAGCCGTCGCTGTAATAAAGAAAATATACAGAAATTCCACGTCTAGAAGTTCGCAGAAAAGGTCGTAACTTCGTAGTTCGTAGTAAAAGTTCGTGCACATGCATAAAATATTTCAATGTGGTTCAAATTACGTTCATTCTACCGGCAAACATCACCCCATCATGTCATTCCTCAAGTCATGTTGATCATTGTTTTAAGCTACAGACAACTTTTGGCACGTCTGATTATTTGTAGAACTCCCCAATGCAGGTGAGGGATATTATAACTCCTTATCAACTAATGTTGTACCATTAAATATGCTTGTTCATTTCGCCAAGGCCTGCGGGCAATTATATTTGTTGTGATATCTTTTATGTGCATCTGTCCATCCCTCCATATGTAATGAATTCTTAGGCATTTAGGGTATGTGAATAAAAAATAAACTTCAAGTAAGTGGTCGTCACTGAGACCTTCGAGACACTCACGTCACAGCGTACCCCAGGCATCCATCACCGCAGATGCAATGGAGCCTGAGGACCGTGGCTATATCACCCTGAAAACGCTCATCAAAAAGAACAAAGAAAAAAACTACCAATACAGAGAAGAGGCCTCACAGCTCCGAAAACAAAGACAGTCGAACCGAACCATCGCTGTCGTGGAAGCCCTGCCTTTTACAGCACGCCTGTTAATTAAGATCATACTATTTAGCATTCTTGTTGTCACTACTTCAGCGTTTCTTCACTAAAACTTCATTTCGTCCTCCCGAGTCTGGGTTTCCTTCTTCGTTACTTCCTTTATTTATTTCTGAAAGTCTTTGTGGGTGACGACGCGTCTCGCCAGTAAATATTTTTGTTTGCCGCCGAGAGACAATACGTTGAGATGATATAAATTAACATGACATCCACTCACGCTGATGTTTTGTCAGGCTGTTGTACGTTTGCTTGTTGTAACATTTCCCTCTGAAGCACTTGCCGTCTTCAGCACGCCCCATGTCCTGCGCAGTTAGTGATATGAACACAATAGCAACACAATGATGTGCACAATGCAAATAGAGAGAATGGTGGGGGGGGGGGGGGTGCACAACAGAGCAGGAATGAAGTGCCACGGGAGTCCTTCTATTTGAGACCATAGAAGTGTCACATCGTTTTGCAGTACACGCCTTAGAAATATGCACCGAGTCGCAATTAGTGACCGGAGCCGCAATCTAAGTCAGTTCGGAGTGGTGCGCCAGCCCCTTTTGTTGCCCTGCCGCCCCAATGTTGGGGGTACCCATGTCAAGTGTAATCAGCGAGCGACTTGCGAACGATAATGTAACGTAATGAATGTTTAACGTAATGATTTGAATGGGGAGGCGATTGTCCAACCCCCCCCCCCCCCCCCCTGATCCGACATTGCTTGGGGTAAACGCAGCCAGCTGTATACAACATTGCAAAGCTTCCCCGTGCCATGCACGGGGCACACGACGTCTTTGCAGTTTGATGGGTTAAAACACTATCTCTATATTTTGTTTGTCAATACACACATAGTGGCTTCCGAGGATGATCGGGCAACCGTCCATGCATGCAACTACACCAAATACGGCTTTTATGAGAATGTGGATGTTAGTGGAGTGACACAACTCTGCTGCAACAAATACAGCGCGTTACCTTTATTCTCGCGAAGACACTAGATCTGGGCCACAATCTTGGAAGCCTCATCTTTAAAGTTTGCACGCTCCAGATGTCACGCGATTGCACATGAAAACCGTCTCGGTAGGACGCAGTTTCACATAAATGTTGCGATTGGGTTTCACCCTGCAGCTCCTTGCAAATCACGGGGAACCTTTTCACCATCACCACCACTACCATCACGGACGAAGTGGTGCGTTACGGGGTAACGAACGACGCGTGCCCCTGTTGTGAGATATGACCAAAGTTCGGTAGCTGCTTTACTCCTGTCACTATCTAAGACCTGTGAAATATATTTGACGTACCTTCATCTAATCGAAATACGCAATAGAATACAGAATACAGCCGTGTAAAAGATGCCATGTTTTTCCCGGTATCTTCATACACAACGTTACGTGCAACAGATGACAATCACATCTAGCTTTATTATATAGTTTCGAACGATATTTTATTACATTTCAACATGTCCTTTTGCTAAGGGTTTCGACAACGAGACCAAGGTCTGGGGCTGCACTAATGTGATAGTCGTCATATATCTAATACTAACCACACATGTATCTGTTGCTAACTCTGTACTCCAGGCAAAAGGTACAATGTGCACAACGGGATTGTGCTCTATTGCGGGCTCTATATTAGAAAGCTAGATAACATAGCATTAGTGCGCAGTAATTCACGAAACACTCTGGACGCTTACGTGTACTTCAAGCGCGCAAAACTGTCCCTGCCTGCATTTTCAGAGAGTAGCAACAAATAAACATACCCAACACTGATCCCCGTTGTTCTCTGTAAGCCAGCACGGACAATCCCGACCAGGTTTGGCAAAGTAGCTGCAGGTGAGCAAACGATCGTTGTACTGTAAAATGAACAAAACGATGGCTAAAGCGTTTTTCTTGCTCTGTAACACGTAGCAAGAATGTCAATATGCCGAAAGGCGTGAGACATGTGTCCGGTGGCGTGTACGCCTCCCTGTATCGATGATTGAGCGGCAACTCGATGTTGCATCGACTCATAAGTGGACGAAGAAAGTTGAAGGAAAGCTACCAGCAGTAGGATTCAAACCCATATGCTCCGATTTACGGGCAGGGATGCTGGCAGCACGAAAGACCGCAAATGGAAGGGTTTCAGTTTGATCCCCACTGCTGTTGCCTTTTCCTATACTGCCATCATCCAATTGCAGTATGCAGCTAGGTGTTGTGGGGCTTGGGTTGTGTTCGTCCTTCTATGTTAATAGCATCTTGCACTACCACCTTACATGAGAAAGATGGCACCTTCCACTAGTGTGTTCTTCTGTGTGAATGTGGAAGCGATTTGCAAGAGTATAGGAAAGAATGTGATGAGTGCGTCTCCCCGTGTTTCCTTGCTGGCTTGGTATGTTGACTAGAGGGTCGATGGCATAATGTAATTGGTAGCATCTGTGACGGGAAATCGTTGGTTTCAATCCCGCCTCTGGTGCCTCTTCTTCAACTGCCATTATCCAATTGAAGTATGCAAATGGGCGTTGTGAGGCTTGCGTCGTGTTCGTCCTTCTGTGTTTTATTGCCTCAGTTACAACTACGTTGGACGACACGCTTCTGGAAATACGTTGACCCCCCATTTAAATAGCTGGCCTAATAATTATACAATTATTTTATTTCTCAAGTGTTCACCAATAGCCAATGCCTTTTTGGTGGAGCATACAACCGCCACAAAAGATAGAGAAAGAAAAAAAGATAAACAAGCACTGTCACACATTATACCCAATAAGAGGAAAAAACATTAAAGTATAAGTTGTTCAAAGTACCACTCATACGAGTTATGAAGCACAGTATACGATATGCAAGTCTACCGCCACCTGTCGGCGCCCAACCAAGTTAGTGCAATGTTTGGTGCTCTCAGTCAATGATGTGCAGTGCGTCCTACTGCTAAACATATTGTGAAACCGCCCACACGCCATGTGTCCGGACTTAGAATTGGTGACAGATATTACCGAACTCCCCCTGATAACCAACGAGCACATGAAAACATTTTGAGACAGCAAGATGTCATCAGGAAGGCATCTAAAAGGGTCCTAGAAATTCCACATGGAGTCGTATGTTGGCATTTCTGCACTTCGGACGAAGAAATATCGAGGCAGTTTGGTACCACTGTTCCCCACACATTTCATGACGTGCTGGCATGTACATTTTGCTCGTGAATGCAAACTACACGTGTCGCCGAAAACAAAATATGTGGTCATATCAGCGTGTGATTGCGTCAAACTGGGGAACCAACTGGAGATGGGAGGCCCCTTCTGTGCACTTTGAAATGAGCAGCTACACACGTCCACCAAAGGAACTGTTGCCTACAGGAACTTCCCCAGTCCTGGAATAGACCACAGCGTGTTCTTGGTGCAGAAAGTATATTGAATGTAAACAGGATAAAAATATCCGAGGGAAGTGCTACAAACCCTCTACCGTTCAAGTTATATGACTTACGCAAAAGGAAAAACGAGTATGAGCAAAGGGAGGCTCTAAGGAATGTTGCATCTCGACTACGTGACTCCGGTGGGACAGTCAACAGCATTATTGAAACATTGGAAGGTACTTGTACATTTACACAGACGAAGTTTGGCCCAGCTGCAGTGCGATCAGCCATGCATGTCCAACTCCCAGCCAAAAGCTTCACGACTCTTCTAAATATCCCAACTGCGTACACAGCTGGTACTATTTCGCCATGTCCAGACTTGGGTTGCTAGTGGTTCAGACCCCACGTCATTCGTGAGCACATGTGTATGACTGCTTAATGGCAAAGTGTTTTGTCTCAAGTGAACCCACCGGCAACACAATCGCATCACCTCAGCTGTTACGGCTTAGGTAATGTGCATATCAAAATGCATACCTTCAAGTACCTTATGCTCTCGCAGGAAGTTGTGGTTTCTGGTGAGGAAGCCCGTCAGCTAGAAAGAAGTACCCTTCAACAAGCGGCCAATCCATTGTGGAAGGATGCCAGAAAGAAGCGCGTCACAGTCTCTCAGTTAGGAAACTTGTAACAGGCACTAGAAATGGACATCAAATGAGATAGCATTGTTGCAGCAAGAGACATCTCGAAGCTGTTGTCAGTCAGGTACGGAATCGAAAACAAAGAGCGTGCAGTGCTCAGGTTTGAAGATATCATGAAAGAACAAAGGCACAATGTGAAAACCTTGCAGTGTAGCGTTCGTAGCGTCATGACGCGGTCAGGGCACATTGTTACAACTAACGTAACGAAGCCAGAACAGCGACATTTTAACGCCGCTGGGATGCCAGCCAAAGTGTCAAGAGGACGTGCGCGAGATAGCGCGTACCTCTCTTTGCCGCCGAGATGATTTTCTACGTTTTAATTTTTCTTGAGCGGTCCCGCTTGCTCGGTAGATGCACAGAACCCCACAGTGCAATGCGCTGCGGTGAGCGGGGCGTGCCAATGATTTAGCAGTCTTGCGTTTATAGATACTAATTTATGGTTTTCCAGAACAGCAGTTGCGGACGCGCATTTTCTACTAGATGCGTCAATGTGAGTAGTGACGTTTCGACCATTTCGTGTAATGGACTGAAACTTGGCAGAAAATGGGAAAACCAGCTGGCGCTGCAAGAGAAGAGGAGAGTTAGCAGGCTTCTGGAACGGGATCGCATAGTACGGCATTCCGAGCCTGGAAACTCACGATTACAATGGTCTGATAAGGCGTGAGTCCAGCCGCGGCTACGAACTCACGAGAAGGTCGATATCGCGTATCGTTGCGCTTGATCATGCCGCATATTAGTGCACTCACTGGATACCGTCAAACTTCAAAGAGAACAGGCGTGATGTTATCTGCTATGCGGCGCGATTGAACCCACCGATACGCAGTGTCGACCTTCACGTGATTTCGTAGCAGCGGCTGAACTCACGCCTTATCACATTATTGTGATCGTGAGTTTCGAGGCCCGGAATGCCGAGCTATGCCGGGGCGCAGTGTGCTCTGGAAGTCAGCCTTCTGTGTGCCTCATGAAACGCAACGAATATAACTGTAAATTAAGAGAATTTTTACTATCCGTTCTGCAGGTTACAAACAAATTCCGGCATTAATCGCTGTGGGTACGGAACAGAAAGACACTATGCGTGCAAGAGGAAGGTGGGGTGAATACGCGCGAACAGGAATTTTCGCAGACAGTCGTAGCAAACCTTTCGAAGGCATTTTCTTGATGCCAAACGCGAGGATAAGATTCGCAGCGTTCGCATTCGCACCGTATACGCGTATGTGAGACCCGCAACAGCGCCGCTTGAAATAGCAGTAACTGCATCCGTGTAGACATAGAGTATACCAAGCATTCGCGGCTATTGCATTTCTAGGAAGCCACCTCTATGACGGAAATGATTGGCACAGAACGACATTCCTCGAGAATGAGGATCGACAACTGACGAACATGAAGCAACGGGACACGTCTGAAGAAATATCACTGCGCCCAGGTGATCACCAGTTACTTCCACCCATTCCTGGGCTGCCCATGCTTGGTTAGCCCAGCATTGCAGCTCGCGGTGGCTGTTAGCCAGTGTTCAAAAGTTGGTCTGTCAGTAAAAGAAAAAAAGAAAAACTGATGACCTAGAGAAATAACAAGGCAGAGAAGATATTGAACTTCGGATACGCGTTTGTTCCTCTGCATTTGGTCCGATAAGGAACTGGAATTGATGTTTGGTTGAGCCCGAACTTGAGCGCAACAACAGTGAACACAAGACCAGTTGCACAAGACAACACAACAAGTTGCACCAGACCAGTTGCACAAGACAACGCAACACAAGACCTGTTGCAACGAAGTTTATGGTAACATTTACTTGAGCTTGAGGACGACGGAACACAACGCATGCACATAGACGTGGACAGGACGCACAACCCCAGGCAAATCCGCTGACAAGGATGTCTGTTATCTGCAGTCACATAGTTCAATTTTTCGTAATCCTATGTAAAAAAATACAGCCATTAATCGGACTGGCCCTTCCAGTATAGACGTGAATACATTTTTGGGGCAGCTGCAGATCTGGAGCACAAGTTAAAGTACTTTTTGAGCAGTCGCTTCACTTCTTTAGGCTTCTTGTCTTCCTGCCTTCTGATAATAAGCATTTTGAATCTCTCTTGTGGGCTGCGTAATCGAAAAGTGAATTTATGTGTGTCACTAAAACCATGTTTGCTTTATATGCGCTGTTCATTGTTTAAATTGTCACTACTCTACCACAAAGGGCAAGCAAAGGGCAAAGGGTTCCGTCGGGGAAACGACGGCAGCGGATATTGGGAATCCTGGCCGGCCTTTGTCTTGCCGGTGTTGCAAAACGTAAATGGGACAGGTTGCGGCAGACAACGAGCTCCTGATTAGATTGCGTTGCTTCCCGTCATCGGTCCGCTCGGCTCACGACACGCTGTGCTGCTTAGGGCTGTACAGTCATACAAATCTTTGGTTCTGATAACCCACAGCTCGTGTAAAAATATTTCGCGTTGTACTCCTGACTGTCCCTATGATTTCCTGCTGAGACACACAACAACAACTTTATTTCGAGATTATGAATGGGGAGTTTCATCGCCAGGGGCGACACTCTACCCTATTGCTGGTGGTGATGTGGGGAATGAAATAATGGGCCCCCTCACGATAAGGATCGAAGTCGTATGGTATCCAATCCAGAAAGGTGAAGCGAGCTTTGAGGGCAGAGCGTTGGCAGGCTCGATGTTGCCAGAGACCAAGCAATTTTGTGAGGGAGAGTGGGCGAGAGTCCAGCTCATTAAGGGATCCAGAGAGTACGGCTCGGGAAGGTTGATAGTTTGGGCAATGGAGAAGAATGTGCTCTACAGCACCGCAGTGACTGCATTGGGCAGAGTCAACTTGCCTCAAGCGGTAACGCCACTGCGCTGTAAAAGCCACACTGAGGCGCATTCGATGAACAAATGCGGCATCTTGACGAGACGTACGTCGAGGCATTCAAAGAGCCAGCGCTGGATCAACTCTGCTCAGCATGGCTAGGGGAGAATGTCGGCTGTCCGTTGGCGGGAAGCCAGAGGAGTCACGAGGCGTCTAAGGCCTGAACGACGATCTCCTCTCAGCAGCGCGATACACGTCCGTCTCCGAGACGAGAGTGCTGCTTCTGCAGCGCTGTCGGCCTGTTGAACCAATTGGACAACCAGCCTGTGCTCTGCTTCGTAGATAAGGTTGTAAGCCATTAAGGCTGCGGTCCCGCTCATCTGGTCAAAACGGCCATTTTCCGCGCAGGATATCTCCGTATCTGTGTGACTGTTTGTTAAGATATTGGTATCATTGGAGAACTGGTTCCTTTGGCTAGTGTGAACAAGAGCCCTTTTGCGATAGGACTCTCGACAGGGGACCTACAGGACCGAGAGTAAGACAATGTCCTCGAAAATTGCTGTTTATCACAGCAAGATATTCGGAAAACAAAAGAAGGTAGCACTGCCCAACCATTTGCAGCGTGTTCTTTTTTCCTATTTGAAGGATGCTGAAGGGCGATATTTTTGACGTGTGGTAATAATAATTTGTAATGGCTTCGGGAAGACTATGAATAATGGCATTTTTTCAACTGGTCGCTTTTGAACGTTCTGCTATACGGCGGCAGGCAAGAAGAACACCAGAGGCGTAGAAATACGCGTACAATAAGTTCTAGAAATTTCACAATAATCGACACATTTACAGTTGGGATATGACGCACGGAATACACGCGCTGACGACCAATGAAACCGAAACTGGTATACACCGTCTTCCGCCATCTAATGATTTGCAACCACTCGTGGTTGCAGTTCCAGAGGTTCGTGGGCGATGGCGCTGTACAACCAGTACAACCGTAAACCATTCCACGCACTGGAAACGGGCATCAGGTCGGGTTCTGGTGGACCTGTGGCGTTTTCATGCCTTCACCGCGTGTTCGGCGTATGTACGTTGATCGCGCCCCTTTGCGTTGAGAACTTTGTGTCGGTAGACTTGGTAGCCTTCCTAGCTCTGCTTCTGATGACGTTTATCCAGGATGCGGGTGTATTGCGGGGCGTGGTGATGTAATTTGACGTGAGCGCGGCATTGCATCGGCACGTCGGAAAGGAAGAAGTAACTAAATTTCAACGAAAAAGCGTACTATTTTGTTCAATATTCAGTTTTTTTCTTTTTCTGGAAACAGTGTGCATCACCAAAAAAAGCGCTAGAAGGAAACAGAGACTCTTCCTGGTCTGCAGCACTTTAGTTTCAAACAGGTGCTACAAAAGTTGCCCCTGCTTGCGACTCAAGTCGCAGCAAAGTAGCTTTCGCTTTCCAAAAAATAAAAAGCACCCTTTGTTTACACTTCATGCCAGGTATATCCATTTCATGCTTTTCGTTTGGGCACGGAGAACCAGAACTTCCTAAAATTTAAGGTGCAAGTATGTAATTCGAACGTCAGCAGAAGAGCAGTACTTGTGTTCCACGAGCTGCCTGGTGCCAATTTTTCCATGTTCCACAATTTATAATGCCGTTCGAAGCGAATTTCGCTAGTGTTTCATCGACAGTTCGAGAAGCGACGTGAGCAACGCGGCAGACACCGTGTTCAATATTCGGTATCAATAGAGAACTAACAAAAGGACTGCCTGTTGCAGTTGACACCTCGTCATGTTGCACCCATGTTTATTTGTCATGTCAACGTATATAGTCGGCCTGCACTGCGCCAGGGAGCAGCTCCATCGCTGCCACATGCGCGACGCCTTGCGGTCACATGGGTCAGAAGTGGGTAGGTGGTAGCAGGTGGCAGTGGGCGTTTTCCGCACTGAGGATGGCGGTTGTCCTTCGCTGCCGGTTCGAAAAAATTGAAATTCTATGCGAATTCTTTAGGAGTTCAAATCTGAGGAAAGCTCTATGAGAGTAATCACGCATATAGCGTGCAAGGGACCCTGGACGCGATCAACAGTGGGCCAGTCATTACAGCCAAATATGTTGCGCAAACAGGAAAGCATGCTTACGACGTCGAGGTGGAGGTA
The DNA here is from genome assembly GCF_037126465.1 of Ornithodoros turicata. Classification (NCBI taxonomy): domain Eukaryota; kingdom Metazoa; phylum Arthropoda; class Arachnida; order Ixodida; family Argasidae; genus Ornithodoros; species Ornithodoros turicata. The sequence goes on from NC_088201.1 coordinate 144,749,461, forward strand.
AGTTTACTTTTCACGTTTGTTTGTTCTTTATATTATTTTTCTCACGCTGTCATGCTGGGCGCCCCGCTGGGTTCGATGTTAACTAAGTGTCGTTTCACACGATGCATCTTTTGTTGCACGAAACTTGGTTTCACGAAACAGATGCTCCGTGTGGAATGGTCAAACAAAGATGCGCAACTCAGTTGCGCATCTTCGTTTGGGAACCGCTTCTCGTGCAATTCACCGGCATCTCCGACGAGCATCCTGTCAATCATCGACATACGTCAGCGAAGTTTGTCCAATGACTGTACACGTCGCACCCACGTGACGTTGAGGCGTGACATGAGACGCGGAGAGACAAATTTGTCAAGAAAAAGAAAACGGCGGAAGGAGTAGCCGGCGAAGAAAACGCGGTGTAAACGCAGGTAAGCGCTTGTCAATTACCCGTTGCGAGGTTGTCCTTATAACTTTATTAGTACTGTACATGCTAGAACGTGTTTGCATTTGGAAAGCAGAACCTGCTACAACCTGCTGCTCCGGGGAAAGAAAGTCGTGCATTGTTGACGGTAATTTAATTGCTTTCAGTTTCACTGGACAACCAGCGAACTGACAACCAGCGAATAATGTTGGAGTTCTACAAACAGCATCAGTTCCTATTCCAGCCGAAACATCCTGACTACAAGAAAAAGAGTCTGCGTAGCGACACATTAGCTGTATTGAGCGAGACGCTTAGCTGTCCGGGTGAGTCTGGTGCGTAGTTGAGACGCATTTTGTGTCATGAGTTTTTTACGCAGTACCGGAAATAAAGTCCAAATTCCACGCGCTACGAACGTATTTCAATAAGGAGCACGCAAAAGCTCTATGCGGATATGCAGTTTGTGAAAGGCGTTGGCGATCCGGGGCCATCTGTAGACTCACTCGACTGCACTGCACTGCACCCAATATGGTAGGCCCCGTGTTAGAAAATACACTGTCATGTATATAATGGAAATAGGTAGGGAACGAACAACTAAAATTGTATTAGTGCCCTTTTTGAATGCGCCGGACTATTACGTATGTGCTTATGTCAGATGTTATCATAAATAGTTGCACTTGCAGGATTTCTATTCACAGGAGGGGGCAGAGGGCGAAAGCTCGCAGCAGAGAGACAGTGCAAGTGACAGTGATGTGCAGAAAAGCTCACCACCATAACCGCCACGACTAAAAAGAAGGCAGAGTCACAACCAATTAGGGAGCAAGTATTCCTGAGAGCATTGCAGATTCTGAAGGATGGTGCCGACGTGACTTCGGAAAGTGCATTTGGTGCTACTGTAGTGGATGCCATGCAAGGCATCGACGAGGTGAGAAGGGACCTGCTAAAGTTGAAAATAATGGAACTGATCTTCCAGTTTAAGTATAACGCACAAGTCATACACAGCACTGACACCACGTAACATTTGTCTTTTGCTTCAAGTTTAATACTACACATGTAGAAAAATGGTAAACTAATCTTGAAAAAAGCAATTGTCAGGCTTCCTTATTGCGTACAGTCAGCGTGTACTTAGGCGGTCGTCCTGCCATTCTGTGGCACCCGCTGCAGAAAAGTAGGCACGGAACGCTTCTTGTACCCTGCTGGCTGCGGCAGATGCGTGATAGCCCCTTTGTCTGAGCTGCATCATGGTACCAGGTGCCCTACATTCACTTTCAGCTCTGACATCCCTGTGAGCCCCTCCACGCCTCAAGAAGTAGTCGAGAGCACAGCACGCGAGTACGATTGTTGTAGCATTATTTGGTGCTGCCTGTATTGGCTGGAGCAGGACCCTGAATCGCTGGGCAAGCACACCAAAGAAGCTCTCCACAAACCTGCGAGCCCGAAAGTGTCTGCAAAACGTGAAGAAACAGTATGAAGCTTGGAAACTTTAGCAATACCTGGTACATGCAATAACCTGAACCATGAATGATGGTATAAAAACTGTGTTTCAGAATCTCTACAGTTAATACCCATAATATTTAAATCAAGCAGCAGTGAGATATGAACCTGCTGCTTTCTATTGACATGTCGGGGCCTGGATACGGTCGCATGACATTTTCCTCCAATGAAAAGGCAGCGTCACCAATAAACACATCCGGCTGGAGCCGTACCCTACCGATCAGTTCACATGTTACACATCCAAAATTAGAAACTGTGTCGTCACAAAGAATGTTTAGTCTGAATACCTGGCAGTGGCTCAGGTGGGGGAAGGCTGAGCTCCCCTGCCTTAAATTTCTTATAAAATTTTGTTTGTTTGAAAACTGTCGAATCATGTACACGTCAATTCGTGCCTGCATTTACGTACAAGGCCTAGAAAGGAGAACATATTTATGGAACTGTAAGTATTGCACGAATGTATAAGGGTTTAACTAAGCATGCAAGCATGATACAACGATGTATATATAGGTACATACGTTCAGGTCAGCATCAACCACAGCGAATAGCACAATGCTGTGCTTCCCCTTATAGTTGAAATATAGCGAGCCGCTGTTTGATGGATAGAACAACTCTACATGCTTCCCATCCATGGCTCGAAGGCAGGGTGGATATTGCCAGAGCGTATCGAAGCGGTCCGCAACCTCATTCCATTCTTCTGGACAGGCCGGGAGTTTGACATAACTGAAGCACAAGGGTTATATCTTCTAATTATGTCCATGACAAATAATTTGTGGAGCGGGCCATACCTGGTAGTGAGGCATTCAATAATTGCAGCACACGTTCTATACATAATGTTGTGTGCAGTGCTCACTCCAACCCTATATTGGAAGTGGAGGGACGACAGGGATTCACCAACATGTGAAAAGTGTATTGATTGCCAAGTCATCATGCTCATGGAGATACCACATAAATGAAGGCGCTAACCTGTGACAAGGCGTCGTAATGTTATGTCCGACTGTTCCTCCACAGTAATAGCATCCCTGATGATGGTATCCTGCCTTTGTAGCTTGGCAGTAACTACTTGTACAGGCAAAAACATCAGGTGTCATGCGCAATGCGCAAGTAGCGTCGGTGGGCGGTGGTGTCCGTGAGGAGGTCGTTAGTAGTAAAGGAATAATACAACTTAACGAGCAACTTGACACCTTCCTCCTCTCTCACCCCCCTGTTACCCCCAATTTTGCAATTTCCACTCCCACCCGATTTTATTTTTTTTGTTATTTTCGATTTTCCGCTTAAAATCGCTGATACACGCATAAGAATGCGATAATAGAGCGTATAATATAATTTTCAATCAATAAATTCAATTACTATTCATTCCAACAAGAGAGAGAGAGGAGGAAAATATCAAATTATTGTTAAGTTGTATTTTTTCTATAATGAGATTCTAGAGATATGAGAAGCGCACATATGCATAAATACACTTTCTAAACTCATATCATAATTCAAGTCATTACTATACATATTCAATTCATTACTGTGTCAGTCCAGGTTCGGTAACAGCATCAGCCCATGGGCGCCGTCATTTGCAAAGCGTCACACCATGCAGGTCGGAAAGCATCACGTCAGGTGGCAGCACCGCTGTCATCATGGTGACTTCCGTGGAATGCAGAAAAAAACGAACCAAAAAAGTGCTAACGAGGGGAAAACACGCGCGAAAACAGGCACACACAAGATTTTCACCATCGCGAACATGTGCGGGCATGCACCGACAATAGCAACAAGGGAACTGCGAACATGTTTGGGCATGCACGGACAAGAATAGCAAAAACAACAAGGGGAAGACTTTCTACTAATCGCAACAAGGTAAATCGCCAAACATACACTACTCCAATACACGCTGACAAGTAATCGCAGTTAGGGGGTAGGTAAACGCGACAACAGAAGAAGTATTAAAACGACAACTCACCGACATCGAAGCATATCTGTATGCACACACCGCCCTCCATCTTCTTTACATGACTAAAGAGTTCACCATCACATCAACGGTCACGATACGAGCGACGCGCCAGACGTCCGCACCCGACGAGAGGCAAACAGAAAACTGAATCTGGCGCCCTCTTCGCGGAGCATACGTCACACGCGCGCGCGCGCGCTCGCAGCGCCACCACGTCTGCCGTCGGACGTTTCGGTTTTGGTCTCGTCGCCCATCACGTCTCGCGCATGCGCTTCGAGCACGGTGGTGGTGGTGCTGATGGATTCGCTTTCGTTCTGACGCCCATTTCTTAACGTTTTTTATTTGGAAGCGCCGTATAAAGGGAGAGCGCGCTATCCGCGCGTTATCATTCAGACCAATACTTGGAAATGTTCAGTTACCGCGCTTTGCAAACTTGCCCCCGTATCCACGCTTCTTGGGAAGAGGTGGAGAATGACTGTTTCAGCAAGGAGAGTCCCCGAAACGAGCTTGTCATCACTGCTTTTCGCTACGTCATAGACATGGTGGCTTTTGGCAATATAGGAAAGATATGCCAAGGTCCCCTACAGGAGATGGTGCGTCGGATATACGCCCATTACAAGAACGTCTCTATAAGCGTTCAGGATGGACCCTTCGGAGTGATCAGTGAATTTTTGAAGTCGACGAACACCGAATTCAACTACGTGTCTGCAGACATCGTGGACCTCCTCGCTCGCGCCGTTGCTCATATTAAGTATTCACTGCGGAACCAACATCACCTGCAAGCAGTCTACATTGTGAATTTTGTCACTGATTTATTGAAATACCGTTTAGTCATCGAAATGTAGCGCATTAAACAGCGTGAATAACTTTGACGAGACTCTGTGTTTTTTTCATGGAAACATCTTTATTGAATAGAAACATATAGTCTTCCCTTGAGCATCCCCTGTTGAAAAAAAGCCAAATAGGTTGTATGCGATCCTATTTATCCTATACAAATTGATGTAGGATCCTTTATGTCCTATTTTGTATCATGTGGGAAAGTTGTGGGATCCTACATGTCCTATATTCATTCACATATAGGTGAGTCATACGATCCTACATGTCTCATATTAGGCTATGTAGGAGAGTTGTGGTGTCCTACTTGTCCCATATGCGGCAATATAGGAGAGTTGTAGGACACTACATTGCCTATATCCGGCTACGAGGAGACTTGTAGGATCCTACAAGGCATCAAAAAGGAGCTATAGCAGATCTTACGTGACCTGTTTGGTTTCATGTGGGGAGGACGTGGGGAATTATTTTGAGATATGGAAGTGATATATTAATACAGCAACAAACGTTATTTGATTGCATATATATATATCCTTCAAAACTGGGGCCCAGAACGAACTAGTCATATTCAATCATGTTTGCCATGATATATTTTTTTCGGGTGAAAACAACTGAATGGACTGGTTGCATTCATTTATGGAACATGCATAGAGTATGTCCATTACCAGTCGACGAAATATCAAGCATACAATGATGCGTGCATCCCTTTCAGTGCTATTTAAGCACAGACTTCGACAGCAATGCGCAACCGGTCGAGGTGGCGGGTGAACCCCATCGAGCGACATTGCGGTGTCGATGGGGTTCTCGGTCTAATATCTAGGACTAAACCTGTTCTAGCAGGACGCGGTTTGTTGTGACGGATTCCCCAATCCTTCCCCTTCACGTGCACGCTCACGGCTGGCAGGAAATCCTAAAAGTAGTCGAGATACTTGGAAATTCCAGGCCTCCGTCTGCACTTCCGATAATTCGGAGCTCCGTAACATCCGCCCCGCTAGTCAGGTCGACGCCAGAATTTCCGTCCTAGTAGGACTTGAGTCACTCTACGATCGGTCAAATGGAACCATGGATCGGTCTTTAGCGGTTCGGGGGTTGTGGGCAGAGACGCCTTCGTAACTCTGTTTTTCTAAACTTTGGGGCCCTTTTTCGGAAGGAAGCCCGCGTCGGACAGTTTTCATCTTTCTGGAGTGTACTCGCCTCAACTCGGTGAACGTGGCAAAATTTACTACAGCTGTCAAAGTCTTCTGGTTCTCGTGCTACCGGTTTCCGTGTTTACACTCCTCCCAATACATGGGTCTGCCGGCCGTTTTTGTCCTAAAAACGTTTCCATTGCACCTACAGAGTCGTGTTTGACATAGTTTTGAAGCTCTCGACGTGCTCTTACTAACCGCTTTAATGCCGTAAGCGCGCGACTTTCCGTTCCCCAGATATGGGCTTTGGAGTTGGAGGGTCATGGCGCTGGCGCCAGCAAGTCTAGCTGACGCCCGCTCGGAGACGCTTCCGTGTGTGCCGTTCCTTTAGTGCCGTAATCTCGCTTACCTAATGTCCAATTTACTGGAAATTTTGGATGCGCGTTCTCCGTTCTTTGCTCTACAACTTTTCAATTCGCACCCCCCGTCTATTTACTACAGGTTATGGCGCTATTCCCGAAATTCCTTAGGCTGACTCTCCTTCTGCAACCTTCGTCCCTGTTTTTAGGTTTGAACCCTGCGGGAGATGTGAATCACCTATTAACGGATTCGTGCACTCCGAACACCGAACGGCTACAAACTTGCGGGATCTTTCTATCTCTCTCCATTCTCGAGTGAGGACAACATGACAACAGCGGCTCGTTATACATGGGGCTGGGGGCATTTTTTTCGATATCGGTTGTTTGTTGGCGTAGAAATATGATTGAAGACTTATTTTGACAGGGAAAACGTCCTCTTTCCAATGGCGCTGGTCGCCCGTACGCGCGACTTTCTGCTTTCTGGATGTAGCGCGAGGAGAGCATGGAGGAGACGAGGAGAGCCGTTACAGGCGGCGCGGCCTTGGAGCTTGGAATGCCTCCAGCTCATTTGAAAGGGAAATCTTAGAAGCGTTCGGACGTGTGTCCAGAGAGCTCTCGTTCGGGAAGCGTCTTTCGTCGTAGTTTTGGTGGTTTTGGTGCCCCGCAGTGCTGTGACAGTATTTCATGCCTTACTAGTGGTATCTGGACCTGTTTCTGTGTGTGTACCTTGGAAGACCGCAAGCCGTTGGATTTCGTGAATTGAAGGTTAGTTGTGTGCATGTAATGCCATGTTTCGTGCACCTTTTGCTTGGTATTCTTCCTAGCGTGTGGGTTCCTACAACTTTATCCGCTCAGTGCGATTATTACCCTATTGTTACCTATTGCCTTATCCTCCATTTGTAATCTTGTGCTCTTACCCTGTTGGTTAACCTGTATCATTAATTAACATCAGGTTGAAGATATCATGTGTGATGCTTCAGCGGCCCTGCTACAGGGTACCGGTGCTCTAAAGATACAGATCTTCCATTTTTGGTTATTAATTCATAATAACTCAGCTTGAGCCATGCATATTTTCCCTGAGTGTGGAAGAAATATGCACAGAATATAAATAATCGCGGATATTATAACTCAATGTGCATTGTTTTCACCCTGTTCAGGTAATGCCTTACTGACACCCTTGCTGTAGCCCCAGTTGTCATAGTTAATTGATCTTGCTGCTAACAAACAAAACAATTGTCTTCGGACCTCAAGTAACAGCATATGTGGGAAGTCTGGTTAACCTGTGCACGGGTTTTGGCACATTTTATGTTACACATAATGTATTATCCCTTGTTAAATCTAGCTTCCTAATTCGCTTTATTGTTTCAGGTGCCTCCAAGAAATATATCTTAGAGCTATCATCTAGCATGATCTGTAAAGGTGTTGAAGACGCTGTACATCAGGCAAGAGTGTGATTGTTCAACAGACATGTGAGAGGGATGATGAACGATATCAATAAAAAAAAAAAAGAAAGAAGCTGCATGATTTGTTATTTCCTAATATACACAGCACAATAGGGTGCACAAATTATACGGGATCACCACGAGAGACTTGGTATTCCGCCATTTTAGCGTATATGTAGGAACCTATTTGCATGTAGGACCCAACGTAGGTCCCGCAATCAAATAGGATCCTGTTTATATGTAGGATCGCATTTGCATGTAGGTCCCACAACCAAATAGGATCCTGTTTATATGTAGGATCGCATTTGCATGTAGGACCCACAATTAAACAGGATCCTATTTGCATGTAGGTTCCTGCTTCATGTACGACCTGGTGTCATAATACCATATGGAGTCAAGTAGGAATTTCCAACAGGGTGTCGATAGATGCTCGCACTCTCCCTGACTTGCTCGATCTCATACGAACAGAACATTACGAGAAGATCGGACATGCCAAAAAAGGTACGGGCAATCTTCATCGCAGCGACGTCATTGCGCGGGTCACTGCACCAGCGCGATGTCGGAATGGTCATTCTTTTTATCCATCAATTCCGCCACCACACTGCCACGATGATCCGTGCTCCTCCTGTTTTCGTCTTTTTATCGCAGTGTCGACTTTATGCTTGACTACCGGGCTAGAGTGATGGTGCAATAGACAGTCTTTTATACGTCGATTTCACCAAGGCGCGCGAAGGACTTGGTCTTCTGTGTTACTCAATCCCCGATAACGTTCGAGGGCTCTCTTCCGGGTTTTCCGGTGCTGCAAAAACGAGAGTTTTTGTTACAATGCATTGAGACACAAAGAGCGGAATTTACCCTCGTATTCGAAGCTGCCGTAAGAAAAGGAACGTACGGCGTCGACCACATAGCGCTTGTCATCGTAGGGGACCAAGCTCTTCTTGACTCTCGAAATGGTGTAGATTGTTTGCTTTATGCTCTGGATGGTGCACTGCTTCTGACAGACTGTCCTTTCATTGAATAGAGAATCTCGGTACACTTCGTGTAACAAGTGTCTCCTCCTCCCGTTTCGTCTTTGAAGTACCCAATCTGGTTCGCGTGCTCGGCGTTGAAAAGTGGATGGTCAGGTGGATAGGAGGAGAGATCTAGCTCGTGCTGAATTTCCATCAGCTGCTCTACGAGGCTCTCGCACGTGAGAGCAAAAATTATACTGTCCGTATCTCCATAGATCAACTGCACTGAACAGGATAAGTGAGAAAAGAGTGACTCGTAAATGGAGCTGTACATTCGGACTTTGGATATCTCTAAAATGGCAAAGCCCACGTAAATTGGGTGCGTGCATTTGATACGACGCTGTTTCATCTCGTACAAGATGCACTTGTCACTCAGGATGTGGAAATGCTGGAAGTCGACGGCACTAGCTTTTTTGAGCGCACTTTCTTTGTCGTAGGCTATGGTGTACCTCTTCATGCGTCTCACATTTTGAATCGTTTTCCCGAACGTGCTATTTGTTATGGTCTTATACAGTAAACGCTCGAATTTTGTGGTTGAGACATTCCTCAATGCGAGGTTTCTATGCACGAAGACGGACAAAAAATTGTCTTGGCGGAATGAGAGGATGGCGTGAATGTGTTTTATTTTCATGCCCAACCTCACGTAGAGAGCGTGCAGATAATAGTGCACGACATAACTTTCTTTGTCGTAACATATCAGTAACAATTTCCTCCTGGGTGGCGCGTTCAGTGCCAATGCCTCCTTCAAGTTCCTTTGGTAGGGGGATAGTTCACCCTCGTCCACGGTTCTGTGTTCGGGTGCCAGAGGGAAATTCCTCATGAGCGCGTGCAGTTCTTCGGGATTGGACAGGTCTACCACGTACACGTAGCCCACTTCTGAATCGTGAGGAATTTTGAGAAAATCGATATCGCCCAAGCTGGAAGGATCGACCCACTTAAAACCACCTGTCGGAAGATGGAAAGTCATGGCATAAGCGTACAAACTGTTTACATCTAAGTACTGAATCAATTTTTTCTCTTGTTGAGGGTCGTAATCGTCGCATCCCTCGTGATTAGGCCGACAATATCTGTGGAAGCTGTTACAAATGCCTCCCCTGATTCCCTTCTCGATCGTTTCGTACATCTCACGATCGCTCATCAGCTCGAGTTTGACTTTGGTGAGCTTCAGTGCGCTGCTCCACGCGTAACTGGCGAGGGATACGGTGCGTAAGATATCTATCGCATTCGTCTCTAGCGTAATCTTCCTGAAATACAGCACGACGTCGCAGAGCTGACAGGTGTCGAGCGTGACGTAGAGACGCGTGTGATCGCCAGGGTTGCTACATTCAAAATATTCAAAAATATCACGGGCGTACTGATAGTCCTCGTCCGAGATATCTTCATTGTTCAGGTCATTTTTGAAAGCTTCCTTTGGCGGTAGCGCGGGCAAATCGTACGCTTCAAAACTGTCGACGAAGGTGTACGGATAAACGCCTTTCTTTAGGAGACAGCGGAAACGGTCATCAAACATTTGGCGCGTACAAAGGAAGGCGCTTTCGCCACCGCTGGTAAGTAGCGTTTCCACCAGGTTCGACAAGGAGAGGTTGAAAAACTGTGTGGTATCGCGAAAATGGAGGTCGTCAATGTTCAGCCCTCTTATCTTTTCCGAACTCGAAGCTAAGATCCACGGTTCACCCAGATTTAGAACGTGCATGTGGCGGAGAAGGGAGCTCAAATCGTATTGCAGGTTGTGCACGAACACGACGAGTTTTTGGTGTTACGACACGTAAGGTTACACGTATCACACAGCGTCGCGACAAAATTCGAGGATCCGGGCTCTACGAAGCGGGTGTGGTCGTGATGCGAGACCTTCCGCGTGTGACTGTTAAATTCTACCCCACAATATTTACAGTGTGTTGCGCATTGGTGACAAAGGTGGTCTTTCGGACTCATGACCAACGGAGAGGGGAGGCGGTTCAACCTATCGATTTGTTCGCTAAATCCCTTGAGCGCGAGCAAGCATTTTGCTGCCGCGTTAGGTCCCAAATACCCATCTGCGTCCATTATTTTTCCATCGCAACTTCTTACTAGAACGATGCAGTACGAGCTCATCCTGTGCACACTCACGGCGTCCTTAACGAACGCGTTTTTTTTCCAAAACGCTTTCTGTGTCCAGTACCGTGAAATAGGGGTAGGGATGCATGTACTGCATCTTGGTGAAGGAGATGCTTTCTCCCGCTTTTGGCATTTCCAAAATCGTTTCATTTACGTCTCCGCATAGGCGTTCGTGTTGCTCCAACGCGTCTCTCGTTAGGTGCCCCTTGGTGCATTTCTCGCAATAAAAATAGTCATTTCGTCCCATGAAAGTGGTAAAACTCCTGATTCCATAGAAATGACCCCTAACCACGAGCAAATGTACTTTATTCGTATACAGCATAGAGGGAACCCTCCCCGTGCTCACCGTCGACGTTTGCTCGTCGAACACGTAGATGTACACGGAGGTTTTGTTTTTTCCCTCCCACAGGGAAATGTCTTCGTAAGCGACTGGGAAGCAGGGCAGCCAGTACGTTACGCGCGTCTCCGGATTCGTAGGATCCATGTATTTTCTGTATCTGACGCAATCGTTGGGGTTATTTTTTAGTGGATGTAAGAGCGCCAGCACGCTATACTTGAAACACTCATTTTCGTGGTTCCACGGCAGCTTGACGTATGTCAGGATCCTTCTTTTTTTCTTTAAGGACGCGGGAAGTTGGATAGTGCACCCAATCCGCTTCGGTTTCAAACGTATTATCTTTAGGTCGACACATTGAACGTCTTTGGAAGTGAAGCCCGACCCTTCTCTCGAATAGTTTTTGACGCGTTGCGAGGACTCTGCGATGGCAGCATTTCACGCGCCTTCGATTTCTTGACGGTTATGAACCACTCTCATGTGAAGGTTCACGTGAAGGAGGTGCGAAGTTAACCCGTCGGCTCCGTCCTTAACCATGAGCGCCTTCGAGCACAGACATGGGATAAGCACTCATGGGATCATGGGAGCACTTCATGGGATAAGCTTCCAGGACGCGCATGATTACAGGAACTATGCTCGGTAGATAGAGTCGCAAATCGTCAACGTTGTCGTCGTGCGGGGAACAGAGAAGCGTGTACCTAGTAGCCGTTCCGTCGAATGCCTCATCTGTCACAAAAAAGGAAGGAATCGTCTCTCCGTGACGGAGGGATGGTTCTCTACGACGTGTTCTCGTAATTCTACGATTCTGAGACCCTCCACGGGGTCATCTTCCCCTCGAAATTCTGGGCTTGCATCTGGTGTCTCAACTCTAACCCACCCAGACAGAGGAATGAAATCTGCATACGACTGATCCCCTTCCCACATGAGTAGTTCGTCGTGCCCATCTAGGGGCTCGTCGTCGTCGTCGTCGTTGTCATCATCTGTTTGATTTATTACAAAAGACGGACTGATAACTGTTTCGTCGTCGTCATCATCATCATCTGAAATGACTATCGGGCTGTTACCGAGATTCTCTATTCTAGCCTCGTGTTCTCTTTCTACGGCCACGAGCATGGCGTCGATGGGGCCGTACTGGCATACGAGGCAGCGTGGCACTGCGACCAAACAAAATCAATACGAGATTCCCCTCTAAAGAAAAAAAAAGAACACTCACTCTTCCTTCTTGATAAGAAACACTTGAGGTAGTAGTTGTTTTTGTTGATGTTCCTTTTTTCATCACGTTGCTTGTGTTTGTTGTAACCGTTGTTTCGAAGCACGTTACCACGTGCAAAAAAAATAAAAATAAAAAAAAATAAAAAAATAAAGGAGGGTCCAGGACGAAATCAAAAGCACCGTTAGGAAGACAACTTTTCTTTAAAAAGTATCCTAACCTAGCGTCCTTGTCCTACGTCCTCCGCATCATCCTCCGAGCCGTGGACCATCAACCTGCTGATATAGAATCACGAGAGTGATTCTCTTGCCAAAAATAAAATAAATAAAGAGCTTACTGAATTACGAATTGGGATCCGCTTCGCCTGTGCGCGTAGAGATTCTACTGGGAGATCAGTTCGTGCATAATCCCCTCGATCATTCCAGTAGTTAGGAGGATGCCCTCATCGACATCAAGGTCGGTGTGGTCATCCAACAGGCTTCTGGACACTGCGAAAAGCTCCTGATCTGCAGGGTGACGATGCAGACCCCTGCTCTCCCATTCCGCATTGTAGTAGGCGAGGAGGATGGTGTTGAGGGCCTCCTCAATGACGTTGTCCAAGGTGAAAACCAGAAACTCTAAAAAGTCCTCGAAGACCGCCCTCGGAACGTCGTTGTTATCCATAAGTTGGAAAAAAGCGACAGGATACTCAGGATGGTGTACCCTATGCAAATGTTAAATAAATAAATAAATAAGCAAAACTTTCTATGATGAGCACTCACCAGTCGACGGCTCCATATCCCTCAACAACTGTGTTACATTTTCAAAGCGCCTCATCGTGAATTTCGGATCAACGTTGAGGGTTGAGCTTTAGAAGGTAGACTAAATGGCTGACTGACTGAGTGACTGGATGTTGTGGGTTGGACCCCCATATTCACTTGTCATGCTCAGGTTGCACGGCTTCGTATTCGTCTATTGAGCTAGGTTCTCACGAACGATCAGCGGGCGCGCGCGCGCGAGAGAGAGAGAGAAGACAAAGAAGGACAGGGAAACTTTTTCTTCAGCATATACATTTAGTTGACCTGGTCGACGTCTCCTCCTTCCTCCCCCTCATGTTCTTCGAGGATCCAGGGGTCGTGCCTATAGAAATAAACAAAAAGAATGAACATCGAACAAAAAAGATCTCTCGGAAAACTTACGGGATTTGTGTGCGCATCCACCGATCGAGGATGTCTCTCCATCCCGCACAGCTCACTTGGTTCCACTGAGTGATGAGGGACCAGAGGAGGTGCTCTGCTGCCCCAAAACTTAGGGGAAGAGTATCTTCAAAACAGAGCTCTGCCTCTAAGTTTCGGAGGAGTCTAAAAAATAGCTCTCCGTCCAGTTCGCGATGCATAGCAATCTGCGTCCACTCAGTCACGTAATACCCCATGAACGCAGCCACCGTTGCGTCCTGAATTTCGACGTCCTCACTGAACGTGAAGCACTGAAAGAAGGTCTCCACGTCCATGTGGGGGACGTCGCACCCCGGTATCAGTTGGAAAAACACTTCTACCACTGCCATTACTGTAAGTAGTATAGATCTAAGCGGTATAATAACCGAGCTAAACAACGACATCCTTTTCTAATCCAAGATGGCCGAATCTAATCCAATTCTAAGCCAAAATCCAGCTCTAAGCCAACAGAATCCAGTTCTAAGCCAACACAATCCACTTGTAATCCAACACAAGCCAAATCCAAAGCCATCTGATTGGCCGCCATTAGCCCCGCCCACTTCACGTTGATTGGCAACCACGCCCCCCACTGATAATTGATTGGTCAATCGTTGCTGTGATCTTTTATGCTAATTAGTTGGCTTGGCTCTGCCCAGATCACGCTGAATGGCCCGTCCTAAGCCTACTGATCATTGAATGGTTGACTGTAGCTCCGCCCCTTTATGCTAATTACTCGGCGCTGCCCTCTTCACGCTGATTGGTGCATGCGTATCGCTGAGCACAGCTCCGCCCCTTTATGCTAATTAACCGGCTCCGCTGATTGGTCCATTCTAAGCCTACTAATCACTCTCCCACACTTTCTAAGCCCTCTGATTGGCCGTCCCCCGTTTAAGCCTACCGATTGGCCCGTTCTAAGCCCGCTGATTTGCGCCCGCTGAACATAGCCTTCATTAGTGCCCGTCGGATGGCGGCGACCCCGCTGCGGCTTTATCTCAGATGTTCAAACTTACCTATCTCTTCATGCCGATTGGCCCGCGCCACAACGGCTAGCGTGTGGCCTACTGAACATAGCCTTCACCGGCGCCCGCCAGATGGTGCGCGGATCGCTCGGCGGTGGCTTCAGATGGTTCTAACCCAATTGGGTGTCTCTATCTCATACGTCCAAACTTACCTTGTGCCACCAGATGGCGCGACTCAGGTGCATCAACTCCGCGCGATTCCGCTTCGAGGAGAGAACTTCGTCGAGATGTGCTGCCACATATTGTGCTCCCGTATCACCGCAAACAAATTGCGGGAAATCATACGTGAAATCTTGGACGAGTACCTGTCAGCTTACAGGGAGCAATCACTGCGCGAGCTTCAGGAACTATGTCAGGAAGAAATAAGAGTCCTGGAGACGATCATCAATTGCGCTAGGAGCTTAGGATGAAAATAAAGATGCATCACACCTCGCTACACAGCCTGCTCGAGTTATTCCACGATGCGCATGCAGTTCCAGCACCCCGCTCGAATCCTGATCTCCGGCGCGTCCATGTGTCGGAAGACGGTGCTCACGCAGAGTATAATGAGACACCCCGAGTTATTTAGCGTTCCACCGCAGAAGATACTCTACGTACGAAAGTATGCAGCCGGCTAGGAAAAGGATTTCGACGGTGTGAAGTTTATGGACAGGATACCCGCAGACTGGGATGAGCGATATCCCACTCTCATAGTTATTGACGATCAAATCACGGAAAAGGGGGTTCTATCGGAGGTAGAGTCGCTGTTTGTGCGTGGTAGCCACCATAAGAATGCGTCCGTGATCCTGATCACACAAGCCTTGTTCTATCACAACGCCGCTTTTCGAACGATATCGCTGAATGCCAGTTATATCGTATTGTTCCGGAACGCTCGGTCCGTACAACAGATCGAAACCTTCGGACGTCAGGTGTTCGGGAAACAGGGGCTCTCCTATTTTCTCGACGCATATAACCAGTCGACGGAGAAGGCACACGGTTATTTAGTTGTGGATCTGCACGCGCAAACACCTCCCTCTCGTAGCCTGCGAACGGGTATTTTACCGCACGAACGGCAGTTCGTGTTTACGCCCGCGAAATGACGACCGATCTTAGAAGACATCTCACGCTCCTCAAAGTATTGGCCGCCAGCAAACCGACGCACCGCGCAGAGTTACTTAAAGAGCTCAGCTGCGACGACATTCGAATCCTTTCGGAAATCTGTCTGAACATTCTACGCGGAAATATTCCACTTTGGACGGAGCTTCATAAAAACCTGAAGAAACACAAAAAAATCCTCCACTTCCTCGCTTACAAGTCACTTCATAAGTGCTCCCGGCAGTTGAAGAAATATATTAGGGGACAACGAGGTGGTCTCATTCCCATACTTCCAGTGCTCCTCTCAGGGCTATCAAGACTCCTGGCGGGAGTCGCCGGGCGAGCGATATCCAAAGCCATCGGTCATGGCTCATAGAATAGAAATAGGTGAAGTTCTGAAATCTAACGATTCGGACGATGTAAAAGTGGGCAAAATACTGGAAGCCCTCTATTACTTGCTGAAGCGTGCTCACTATCATCCTCCTCCTCCTCCCCCGGAACCTGTTCATTCGGAGCCCGAACCGGAACCCAATCAATTCGTTTTTAATCTTCTACCCTCCGGCGTTGATAAAGCACGCGCGAAATCTGTGCTAAAAGAATTGAAGAAAGTTTTCACCTGGCAGGCGGATAATGTGCTAGTATATAGAGGGAAGCGAATCAATCGCTCAAACATTGGGCTCTCGTGAGCTACTTAGCACGTCGTAGCGCGCTCATCAAGAAACCCAGTTGGTACAAAAAAGTATTGAAAATTATAAGCACTCTGAAAATACACCGCGTTGCTCGCTGGAGCAAATATGGGGCCCTATAGAAAGATCAACGAGACAGGGTTAGGTGGAGTGGATCGGTACCGACGTTATCACAAGCTCACGCGCGCAGAAGCCGTCGAACAGCTGAAAAAAGAAGATGCTTACACCCTTCACAAGCCAGTGAAGAAAAAATTTAAGCGACGCTCCATCATCGCAACTCACGTGCGGGATTTGTATCAGGCAGACCTTCTGGACATGCGCAAATATCAGAAATTTAACAAGGTCTTCAGGTACATCCTAACGGTCATAGATACGCTATCGAGGTACCTGTACATGGTCCCCATTCGCACAAAGCGCCCGCAAGACGTAAAGAAAGCTTTCCAACGAGTTTTCTGTCACGGAATTCCGAAGAATTTGCTCACGAATCGCGGAAGCGAATTTTGGGGTTCGCCCGTTCGTCAGGATTTTCAGTCGCTACTAAATCACTATAGCACGCAAAGCGGAATGAAAGCGGCCTCCTGTGAACGCGTGCAGAGAACGATTAGAGAAAGAATAGCCAGGCATTTCACTAGTACGGGGAAGTTTAAATATATCAACGCGCTGCCGAAGATAGTGGCCGACTATAACGACTTGGTACACTCCGTCACGGGCGAAAAGCCGAAAAACGTGAGCGCCGGAAATGAAGTAGCTCTGTTGAACAGATTGAATCGTAAGACGACCCTGCGCGAGAGCAAATATGAAGCAGGGGACCAGGTGAGGCTCGCGTTAGATCGCGGTGTGTTCGCCAAAGCCTACAATCAAAGGTGGACGGCTGAAGTGTTCGAGGTGTCGCGAACGAGAAAGACCGATCCGCCCGTAGTGTACGTGAAAGATTCGACGGGAAAAGAAATACTGGGATCATTCTACGAGCAGGAGCTGCAGCCCGTCCACCATCTTTCCTCGTACGATAAGCGACTCATATCCGCGGTGATTAGAAAAAAGAAAATTAACAGGGTATTGCACTACTTGGTTCGTTGGTTCAGATACGCCAAAGATCACGATTCTTGGGTGCCCGCCAGCGATGTCAGAAAATGAATTTTACGTGTATCTGCTCTCGAACGCCAGCATGGACCTGTACCCGTCCAACGCGCTGAATGACTTCACGTTCGCATTAGATAAGCCGCTACACCTGGATGATTCGTACGTCGTCAGTCTAGAGGGATTTTCCATTCCCAACAGCTTCCTGAACGTGAACCAAGCGCCCGATAACCTGATAACGCTATCAACGAAGAAGTGGCAAACAAAACAGCTCACGTTCGAAGACACGGACACGCTATTGAATAAAATATTCCCCGAATATGGGATAGAGTGGGCTTACGAGGAAGATCACTACGTGTTTAAGCTACCGTCGCGCGTGCGCTCGGCGAAATTAATCGACAGACCACTGCATCTCGCCTTTGGAATCGTCAACATCGATGGAGATCACCCGGAGGGCGGTAGAGTACGCGCTTTCCCAAACGTGTTACCGCTCGCGGAAGAAAAAGCCGTTATGATGCGAGTTCGCTGGGTGATAGTGATCAATAACGATCTAATTTTAGAACCCCGATCGCTAATTACCTCTTACTCGCTAACACTCGCTCTAACACTTACTCGCTCTCTCTCCCGGCGAATTTCAACTTGGCGACCGAGTTCCTGGACCTCATTCAGGTGAAGCACATCCATGTTGAAGGATCCCGAAAGCGCATCACGTATAATCCCATAGTGAAGACGTACCGCATCCACATAAACACCCGAGAGACGGAAAGTCGGCACATTTCACTTCCACCCAATTACTACGAAACACCCGAAGCTCTCGTGAGCGCCATCCATGAGCGTCTGCAGCCGGAGGCTTCCCTCACGTACGATGCATGGGCGAGGAAGTGTTCGTTGAGCTTGTGGGAAAACGTGTCGCTTACATTATCCAATTACTTTGCGTACCTACTGGGTTTCGGCGCGAAAACCGTATTTACCGAAATTGATACGGGCGTCGACGAAGTGACCATAGATCTTCCCATTAACTGTATTATGATATACACGGATCTCGTCACGCCCTCCGTTGTGGGAAACGGGCGGCATCCGATACTGAAATTTATTCCATTCGTATACGATAGAACGAAAGAACAACTGAGTTTCAGCTTTCTACCCGTTCAGTATTTTAAGTTAGTGCAGCGCGAAATTTCCTCAATCACCGTCTCTATACGCGACAACACGGGTCGCAAGCTACCGCTACAAAATCGCGGTAGATCGACGCTGACGCTGCACTTTAAGCATGTACACTAAAGCGGTACCAATCTACGGATTTGGCGTTCCGACGGTATACAGGTCGCACCTGTACCAGAGGGGAGGCAATTTCTTTTCTCAGCTCGGGCGTTTCGCTATTCCACTCTTTAAACGGAGGGAGACTCTGTCGGAGGGAGACTCTTTCCGAAGTGCGCATCAAAGATCGGCGAAAGATACGGGCCGTGAAATTCTCCGAGACCTCGGAGGGGCTGGCGGGCGAAGAAAGAGGAGAAAACCGGACGTCTTCGATAAATCCCGCTGGTTGCGCGGCCACAATTTAGGTGCGAGATGGACACGATTAACGTCGTACATCCCGACACTCCTCTGTTGGATAAGTCAGAAACACAGTTATTTTCCGTGCCGGGAACGCAGTGGCATATACTGAAGGGGGAATATGGGGTATTCTACCCGGTCGCTGACATATCCTTCATCATAGAGTTCCAGCTTTCCAATTTGGGGCACCACTATCTCGATTTGAACTCCGCGTACATAGTGACGAAAGTCCGCATCGTACGTGACGATGGTTCGCTACCGGAAACATAGGCTGGCGATCGGACAACGTACGACGAGGTCTACCCCGTCAACGCGTTCGCCAGCTCGCTTTTCAAGAACGTAGCAGTCTTCTTGAATCAGACCATGATTACGAATAATGATTTGTATAGCTATAGAAGCTACCTGGATATTTTGCTTCACGCCAGCACCACGGAGCAAAATACCGTGCATAAAGCAGGTCTGTACACGCAAGAAGAAGCGCGTCAATCGGAAAACAACATTCGCGCTCGTGGACCGACCGAACGATACAACCTCACACGTGGCGGCAAGACCATCGACCTGGTTTCCAAGATCAACTCGGACATTTTCCTGCAGCCTAAGCTACTCATATCGGAGTGGAAATTAGGCTTGTTTTTTATCAAGGCTCCGACGCGTTCCGCATTATGAAGACCGATCAGGAGCAGCACACGCATAAAGTGGAAATCATGAGTGCCACCTTCTACATAAAGAAAATCACCGTGTCTCCCAGCCTATTCCTCGGACACGAAACGGAATTGCAGCAGCGCAAGGCTCTCTACACACTGGCCGGAAGTGAATCGCGTATTCGTTTACTACCAGTTGGCAACCTGGATGCATGCCCGGAATATTTATTTCCAGAGGAGATACCGTCTAAGGTGGTGGTTGCATTCGTGCCCACCCTAGCCTACCAGGGAGCATTCAATCGGGACCCGTATTGGTTTGTGAACTGCGACATTGAGTCGGCGACGCTCACTCTGAACGGGACGCAGCGAATAGACACGTTCGACTTCAACAATAACCTGAACCACCGAAGCTACTTCAACCTCCTGGAGCAGCTGTGTGAGAAGCACGTCTCCTACGAATACGACCACTACGTTGGAAACAAGTTCCTACTGTACTACGACCTGGATCCCGATCAATCCTCCATCCACCTGTCACCGATCAGGCGTGGAAACGTTCGTCTGCAACTCAAGTTCCGACGTGCCTTGGCCGAACCCACGACCGTATTGATACTGTCCGAGAGTGTGCGAATTATGTCCATCGATAAGAACAGGAACGTCACACTGGATTAGCGATGTTCGAGCAAGATATCGAGAGACTCCTGAAGTACAACTATTACACTTCGGCACTCTTTCGCGGTGTATACGCTCGAGACGACCGTCTGCCCGCGCTGGATAGACCGGGTATAATCGTGGTGAACACCGATCGGCGACAGCAAGCTGGGGAGCACTGGATTCTGTACGCGAAAATGAAGGATGACCTCATCTACTTTGATTCCTTCGGATTGCCACCCATCGAACCCGAGTTGAAAGGCCTCACCGTCGACGAATATAATGATGTCTGAATCCAAAGCCTGTATTCTCCAATGTGTGGTGTGTACTGTTGTATCGTGGCGACATTGTTGGCAAAAGGGAAATCACTGAAGAGCATTGTATCCCTGTTTTCCGATAATCTCGCCGCTAATGACCTAAAATCAATAAAGCTCCTAGAAAAGTTGTTTGTCGCTTAAAAAAGTGTGGTGTCCTTTATTCTCTATAGCTCCCCACAAACTATACTTGCTTGGTTAATGAATACGCGCTATAGCTCCCTATCATATCATTCTATCAATAGAGCTTCCCATCATAGCAGCCTATCTTCCTAATCCATCACAACAACGCAACATTTTTTTCTCTTAAAATCAGAAATACAT
The DNA here is from genome assembly GCF_037126465.1 of Ornithodoros turicata. Taxonomy (NCBI): domain Eukaryota; kingdom Metazoa; phylum Arthropoda; class Arachnida; order Ixodida; family Argasidae; genus Ornithodoros; species Ornithodoros turicata. The sequence continues at coordinate 144,770,219 of NC_088201.1, forward strand.
GTATTTTTATTTTACTGCTGATTACATATGGGACGCGGACTTTCGCTGGTCTCGCGGTCACTTCTCCGCGTGAGTAAAGATGATGTCGGGCGATGCGACTCTTTTACCATCCCTGAATCTCTCCTTCTTCTCTAGTTTCAGATCTGGTAATTCTCGCATTTCTTGCAAATCTTCATCTGTGAGTCGCTTAAAACGACTGGGTAAGTACACCTTTATGCGTTTATCATTGTCCATCAGGAGTTCCACGTACACGGACTCCCCGTACATAGTCTATGTCCACTTTGCGTAAGTCCAACACTTCGAGCTTTTCGTTGTTCGGAACAATGCTCATTTTCTGAATGTCCCCATCACCGGGTTTCTTTAGTTTATCCAGCTTCTCGAAAATAGATGATGTATCTCTCAGTGCAAGTTTCTACGCACGCCAAATGAACTGAAAATGAGGACAACTATTACCTAACTTTCCTGATCTTGAAGACAATAGTGAAACATACCTTTCTCGTTGTGCGCTTCACCGGGAGTCGACCGACGGAAGTAGCTTCACAGACCTCAAATGAGTTGTATACATCGCAACTTTTATATAAAGCACCCCTGGAGGAGCGCAAGGGTGGTTGCGATTCTGTTTACACAATCACGCAGGAACAGCATCTGATATATGATGCGCGCGCGAAGGACATTTGGAACTTCTTGGAAACTGCATAAGCGAACCCTTTGTTTTTGGTTACAGAAAGCTTGTTTCGGCAATGAGCAGGTGGTGCCGTGGGCTCATGGGCATATTTTCGTGGCCAACGTGGCCTCATCCTCGAGGTGACACATGATTTACGACCGTGTGAAAACAAGCGAGCCCCGACGTGTTGGCGCATGTAGCGTGGATGCTGGTTTATAAGCCGCGCGATCGCCTCAGGGGGGGAACAGTCCGCTTTCACTCGCTTCACAAGTAAGTTATTCCCTTTACTTGTTGCACGTTTCTTACGGATCCGTGTATTTTCAGTGCCTCGGTGTGTGTTCTGCTTTTTTGATCCTCACGATATCGAGGATGAATCGGACGACGATTCTCGGGACGGCGCACCTCCTACACTGTCTGCTCACGTGATGTGATCGCACCCAGACGTGGATACGTCCTCCCTGCCCTTCTTCCAGACTGACACTGCATTTAGAGGTATCGTCAAAAGATTCATGCTATTGGCATCTGTTCACGATCAGAGAGTAGAGGATTTGCGACAATATTTAATGAGTCACTTTCACGATATGCTCGCTATATTGAGAGCGCAACGAATACCCTTTAGGTTTTGCATTTGTTCCGATGTTTTAATGGTGAGGGAAACTCGGGGGAGATAACCGCGCACATAGCCCACTTTATGGCGTTTGCTCGCGAAGTCCACAGCGACGGAGCCATCGCGAATACCCTGATGGACGTGATTCAGGAGTCCACGGGACGCGTCGAAAATTATCAGCGGGAAGGGAGTTGGTTCGTGTCCACCAACGTCCAAAACGTTCAAATATGTATTTCCGCGGTGAAAACTAAAAAATTCGGATGCAATGGGGCACTTCCCGATCATTTAGCTAAGCGCGGGAACGTGCTAACGAATATTCATTTACCGGCGCGTAAGGAGGGTGAGTGCTTTAAATACAATACGCTTGCCCTCCTGCACCCGCAGGAAAGGAATTCGTGGAAAAAATGTGAAAACTACACAGCGGAGTACTGGTGACCTAGTCGCTTCCCCGTTTCCTACTCTGATCTGGACGAATTCGAAGACAAAAACAAGATATCCGTGTACGTATACCAGTACGTCGATCAGGGAGTGCACGTGTCGCGACCCCCAAAACTCGAGTATGAAAAGAAAATTCACTTATTGGCTATAGATGAACATTTTGCAGAATCAAGTCTCTTGAGCGGTTACAGATCATAGACAACAGGCGTTTCGTATGCGAGCGTTGCACGCGCTCTTTTAACAAGGAAGAGAGCATGGCGAAACATCGTCGCCTGTGCGCGGACGTAAACGAAATCATATTGGAAATTTGCGAACCGAGCAAAAACTTTATAGAATTTACTAAAATACAGTACAAGCAGCAGTACAACTACGTCGTCGTGTTGGACACGGAGAGCGTACTCGCGCCCAGTGTGTTGGCATGCAGCGTCACGTCACCTCGAGCTTCTGTGCCGTGCTCGTGCGCACCCACGACTCGAAGGTGATGCGCATCAGGACGCACCACGGTGAAGATTCCGCAAGGCAGTGCGTCAGAGCTTTGATGGAAATGCGGGACGAGATGATCGCCCTGAACGCCTGCCCCGCGGAAATGGTGCTGAATGATGAGCAACGAGCGCGGCACGGAGCTGCCACCCACTGCGCGTACTGCGGGCGGGAGTTCGCGCAAGATCTACCCCGTGTCCGGCACCACGACCATTCTAAGCGTTGTACTGCCGGCGAGACAAATTACATCGCGACGCTGTGCAACCCCTGTAACTTGGCGTGCACGACGCGGGAAAAACTGCCCATCATGGTGCACAATCTGGCCTATGATTTGGCCGGACTGTTGTGGGAATTTCACCTCCTCGAGTGGAAGCGAGCTCCCTTCATCGTGGCCAGTTCCATCGAAAAAAATCCGTTCGTTCGAAATTGGCACCTTCCTGTTCATAGATACCATGCAGTACCTAAATTCGTCGCTGGGAGAGCTTGTGGAAACCGTCAAATCCATGGGGGGCGCAGAGGCGTTCCAATGCCTGAAGCAGGTATTTGGAGACGACTACGAAATTTTGCTTCGTAAAGGTGTATTCCCGTACAGCCACGTTAGCTCGTTCGCGGTCTACGACGAAGTAGCTCTGCCGACAAAATCCGCCTTCTGAAACGATCTGACGGGGGAGGATATAAGCGACGAAGACTATCAGTACGCGCTGCACGTATTCGAACGTTTTGGATGCTCGAATCTGAGGGATTATAATGCATTGTACCTGAAAACGGATGCCCTGTTACATGCTTACGTAATGCAGCACTTCTGGCTCCTGTGCTACGACGCGCGCGGTTTGGAATTGCTTCATTGCGTTTCTCTGGCATCCTATTCATGGCAATGCGCTCTAAATTACACGAGGGCAAAATTGGAGCTGATCATTGACAAGGACATGTACCGGACCATCGAATCGGGTGTTAGAGGCGGACTCTGTCAGGCGAGCAGGCGTCATTTACGGGCTAACAACCCGCTGAGCAGTGGCTACGATCCCGATAGAGAGGAAGTGTACATATCGTACATAGATTGCAACAATCTTTACGGATTCAGTATGATAAAGCACCTCCCCGTCGGCGATTTCTAATGGGTCGAGGATTTTAGCTCCGTGGATTTTATGCATCACCCCACGGATTCGGACGTGGGATACGTGTACGTGTGCGACTTGGAGTATCCAAAATCTATCCACGCGCTGGCGCGGTATTTCCCCCTGGCTCCTGAGAAGGCGGTCGTCCCTAAGGAATGGATCTCACCATTTCAGTGGGGGCTCCTCGAAGAGTTAATGTATCAGCCGGCGAACAGCAAAAAGCTGCTGCTCACGTGCAAGGACAAGGTCGAGTACGTCGTTCACTACGCGTTGCTCGCTCTCTATTGTAGATTGGGCATGCGGGTGACGAAAATTCACCGAATTCTAAAATTTTGTCAGGCACCATTCCTGCATCCCTATATCGAGGACAATGTTGCCAGACGCGTCGCCTCGAGCACGACGTTCGAGAAAAATTTCTATAAAATCTCAAATAATGCGGTCTTCGGACGTACGTTGCTAAATAAATTTAATATGCGAGACATTCGAGTAGCCTTCGATGAGGAGACGGCGAGTCGCCTCGGGAGTCAGGCGGAATGCGTGCGAATGGAAATTTTGTCCCCCGATTGTGTCATGTACGAAATGCGCAAGAGAAAAGTGCGATGCGGTTTCCCCCTGCAGATTGGCTTCACGATTTTGGAACTGAGTAAGTTAACCATGTACTCGTTCTACTATGAAACCCTGTTGAGTAAGCTCACTTGTCCGGTGATTACCTGCTACTTTGACACGGATTCTCTGATCCTCGGCCTATTCTGCGAGGACTACGAAGATCAGTTACGCGCGAGCGCCGACGACCATTTAGACTTGTCTTCCTTCGATCGTGATCATCCACTGTACAGCGAGAGGAATCGCGGTAGGCTTGGCGCGTTCAAAAGTGAAACGGGTAGCATACCCATCGAGGAAGTAATATGCTTGAAAGCCAAAATGTATTCCATCAAATTAGCCGGGGGAAAACAAATTGCAAGAGCTAAAGGGTCAAAAACAACATTGTTCGCAAACACCTCCTCCATGATACATACCGTGATACCCTATTCAAGCACGCTAGCGTATCGCACGAACAGGTGTCAATAGTGGGAAAGAAACAGTGCATGTACACCATCAGAAATGTGAAAAGAAGTCTGATGGCGTACGACGACAAACGCTACCTCTATAATGACGTGGACTCCTACCCGTACGGAAGCTGCGAACATGGTAAGCTCGAGTGGATGACATAGATAGCGGGATTTCACCTGGCGTTCTTTCCCCCCGCCGCACAGTTAATGCAGTGGATGAGTAGGAGTAGCGTCATTTGGCCTGCGTCACTGGAAGGATGTGGTACCTCGTTCTCTTCTCGCTCGGCTCGTGCGCGCTGGCGCTGGACGCCGGCAACTGTACGGCGAGCATCAAGCTAGAGAAGGATAAGCACACGTATGCGCACGAATGCCCTGGCGATATCTTGGCCATCAGGGAGTGGCACGTGGTACCTATGCGGTCCGGAATTAACCTGGACAGGAACGCTACTGGATCGTTGCGTATGTGCCTTCACTCGCTGGACGTGAGCGACAGCTACAAAGATATCCAGTGCACGCGGAAGTGCCAACTCACGGAGGACGAAATTTTTCTCAGCCGCTGTCCCGGAGACGTCTACATGATCCGTCACTTCCGTGGAACCACGCACAGCATCAAAGGAATGAACCTTTCCAAGACCGCCATGCTTTTCCTCAAACATGTACTCAATAAACGTTGAAAGGTTCGATCTCGTCGAGCTATCTGAGATAGAGACACCCAATTGGGTTAGAACCATTTGAAGCCACCTCCGAGCGATCCGCGCACCATCTGGCGGGCGCCGGTAAAGGCTATGTTCAGTAGGCCACCCGCTAGCCATTATGGCGCGGGCCAATCGGCATGAAGAGATGGGGAAGTTTGAACATCTGAGATAAAGCCGCAGCGGGGTCGCCGCCATCCGGCGGGCGCTAATGAAGGCTATGTTCAGCGGGCCCCAATCAGTGGGCTTTGAACGGGCCAATCGGTAGGCTTAAACGGGGAACGGCCAATCAGAGGGCTTAGAAAGTGTGGGAGAGTGATCAGTAGGCTTAGAATGGACCAATCAGTGGAGCCGAGTAATTAGCATAAAAGGGCGGAGCTACAGTCAACCATTCAATGATCAGTTGGCTTAGCACAGGCCATTCAGCGTGATCTGGGCAGAGCGAAGCCAACTAATTAGCATAAACGACGACCAATCAATGATCAGTGGGGGCGTGGGGGCAAATCAACGTGAAGTGGGCGGGGCTAATGGCGGCCAATCAGATGGCTTTGGATTTGGCTTGTGTTGGATTACAAGTGGATTGTGTTGGCTTAGAACTGGATTCTGTTGGCTTAGAGCTGGATTAGATTCGGCTATCTTGGATTAGAAAAAGGGTGTCGTTGTTTAGCTCGGTTATTATACCGCTTAGATCTATACTACTACTGTAAACCTTACAGAAATGCATGAAACAAAATAAAATAAATAAATAAATAAGACCCTATACAATGGCGAACACAGTTACCGTAGAGGGGACGGATGTTGACCAGGAGGTCCAAGATGGACTTGAAACGACAAGGCATATCGCTTGGTTGGTTGGTGGAAGGCAGGGAATAGAGGATGAGGTGACAAGAGGAACGGTCCATCTTATAACCGTGCTTGAATGAAGCACGACGTCCAAAATACTCCTGTAGGCGTACAACTCGTTGGAACTGACGAGCTTGTTGTTCGCATAAACAGTGACCGTCCTAAACATGCCGCTCAACAGATGGTTTATTGGGAAAACGACATCTTTCTCGTCCATTTCTTCCCCGTCGTCGCGAACAATGCGCGCGGTCAAAGACACGAAGCTACCGTAGAGATCCAAGTGTGGCCTTTGTAAATTTTGAATACAAAACTCGATCACGGAATTATTTACTCCGTTGACCGGATAAAAAAGTTGGTACGAAGTATCATCCACTCCGTATTGAACAGAAGGGGGTTCGAATATCATCACCAAATCCCTCTCGAGATCCGAGGTGACGCGAAAAGTTCTCCCGGCTTCGACCGTGTCCTCGAAAGAAACCTCGATTTTCGCATCTTGCCTTTCGTATCCGATATTTAAAAACTCGTTGCTTATGCTGGGATCCATCAGGCCGACTTTATAGCGATCCGAGAGCTGAAGGGGAGTATCGAAAGCTACCGTGAAGGCATTGAGTTTATTCGAAGGAAACTTATCCATGCTGGCGTTCGAGAGGAGGTGGACGTAGATGTCTGGCGTCATTTCCCAATCTTGACCACGTCACTGCTCGGAACCCAACTGTCGTATTCTTTGTCGTAACCGAACCAGCGAACCAAGGAGAAGCTCCGACCGTTCAGTTTCTTCTTTCTCAGCACTTTCGTTACAAGCCAAGGTTGGTTGGCGTCGCGGGTTACGACGAATACCTCCTCCGGGTAAAAAGATCTGTCTACTTCCTTACCCCGGTAATCTTCCAGGTGCACGACGGGAGGGGAGGTGTCTCTCAGGCGGGAGAGGGTGAAAATCTGAGGCGACCAACTCCCTTCCGAGCTCTTTTGAAAACCTTTTCTGTGCAGTAGGACCCTCACTTTATCCCCGACTTTCAGCTTCTTTTTAACGGAGGGTACAACGGGCTTCCCATTTATTTTATTGAACAGTTCCAATTCGTTTTCGGGCGTGACTTCGGACGGGCTGATGCCCAACGTCCTCTGTTTGGTGTTGTTGTAGTCGTACACGATCTTGAGAAGCGCAGAAACGAAGTGGTATTTTCCGGTTACTCTAAAATAACGCAATATTCTGTCGCGTAAAGTCCGTATGACCCGTTCTGCATGTGATGCTTTGATTACTGGAGAGAAGGTGGAATACATGTGGAATTTCTTTCGTGCCAGGTTCTCCTTGACGGTCTTGTTGTAGAATTCCCCTCCTCTGTCGCAAAAGATGTGTGTAGGCACGTTACCGCCCCGAAAAAGTCGCATCATGGGCTTTTTCATTTCGGCGGGGCGTTTCGTCTTTAACGGGAGGGTGCGCAGAAAATGGGAGAGGGAATCAATCGCCACGAGAATGTAGCGGTAGCCACCGTTGAACCTCTTGTATATTGAAAAGTCGGCGAGATTCATTTGCCACACGTCGTTGATCTTGAGCGCGATGATGCGTCTGCTATTAAACTTTCTTCTCATCGAATGATGAAGCGTGTAGGCATCCAGCTTTCTGAGAATGGCAAGAGCCTTCCTTTTGCTGAAGTGATGCGCTTTTCTATAGCGGTCCACGCCCCCCAAACCACCCTCTGGTTTCTCATATCCCTCCATAAGTCATCCACGCAATTGAGGCTTGCTGCTGCTGCTGCTGCTGAGACTCGCGAGGTTCGGGCAGGGAAATCAGGCGCAATAGTTTCGAGACTTTGGGAAACCAGCAAGGTTTCTTCCCCGTCTTACATTGTAACAAATAATTAACGAGTTCGTAAACGGAGGAGTGCCTGATGGGCTTGCCTGACACGGAGGCACAACCCTTGCGATCCCAGGAAATAATTTTTTTTAAATTCCGAGACGACCCTTTCCGCTTCCTCTTCGTCAACCTCTGGAGAGAGGAGCGAATAGTCAAAGTCATTTGTAGCGTCGGGCGTCTTGTTTTTATTGTCGTAGGGATCGAATCCATACTGCTTGAGTATGCGGTACAGTGCATGCAGTATGAGTTTCACTTTGACGTCGTCACTCTCCTTCGAAGAAAGAATATTTCCGATGGAACTGGTCACTGGTCACTGGTCGAAAAGGTTCAACACGGCGGAAAGCAGGAGAGGAACCACCGACGAAAGATCGCCCTGCCCTAGCTGCTGAGACAGATAGCGCTTCAAACGTTGCGGATTCTTGTGAATCTTTTTGTATGCGAGCCGGCGTAAGAAGCGTTTGTGCTTCTTCAAACGCGCGAACGTATCTGGAGCCAACGACACTTTTCCGTTCAATACACTGAGACAAATTTCGGAGAGGTGTTTCATGTGGGAGGAGGAAGAACGTCTTAAGACGTGGCGACGGCGCGGATGGGGTAAAGTGGAAAGTACTTTGACTAAAGTGATATGAGGACGGATATTCATTTCGGAGCGTAGATATATTGACGTTCACCCGGAAAGATATTGCTACGCAACCTGTGGTCCTCGTGCGTATAGTTGTGAAGATCCACGAGTAAATAAGCGTGGGGTGACGACATCGCGTGTTTATATGCGTCCAGAAAATACTCTAATCTTTTTCTACCAAATAGCTGTTGTCCGAAATGTTCCATCTGGTGGATGCTGCGCACGGTGCGCCACAAGACGACGTAACTGGCGTTGTAGGATATAGTTCTAACATGGCTAGTGTTGAAAAAGATGTTTTGTACGAGTAAGAAGATCGACGCGTTGGCGTGGTGAGAACCCCGAATGAAAAGATCGGTCACCTCCTTCAAGGAATTGGCGTCGGTCCTATGATCGTCGATGACGATGAGCGTGGCGTGCGACGTATCCCACTCGCGAGGTAGCTCCTTGGTAAGTTTTACGGAGTCCCCAAATTCGTCCTGCATGCTCGGCGAAGCATATTTCTGCACGTAGAATATTTGCGACGGAGGCTTGTCCACAACGTTGTTCAGGTTCCTCAACACGTTCGTTACCAATGTGGATTTACCGCACATGGAGGGGCCACTTAAAATACAACGAAAACGATGGCGGAAACGAAAAGGTTCGGGGGTAGACATGACGCGTGTGCACACGTTGCAAGGAGAAAAAGAAGAGACTGAGACTCGTAGTGAAATACATGTCTTTTATTTACACATCGACGTCGTCCTCTAGGTCCGAACTGCGTTCCCAATACAGATTATCCAGACTAAAGGTGGACTTCTTTCTCGTCAGTCTGTCCACCGCTAAGATGCGGTCCAGCGTCTTCATCTTGTCCCAACACATTTCTTGACGTGCTTGCAACATTCCAGGCGGTGGACTTGAAAGGCTTCCTCAACGATGCCGCGAATAAATTCGCGAAGTTCTTTGTTTTTTGTCTTTTCCTGGCGACGACGAGAAACGCAGGAGAATAAACCACACATGGTGTTTTCCAAGTATTGGTCTGAATGATAACGCGCGGATAGCGCTCTCTCCCTTTATAAGGCGCTTCCAAATAAAAAACGTACAGTAATGGGCGTCAGAACGAAAGCGAATCCACCAGCACCACCACCACCTTGCTCGAAGCGCATGCGCGAGACGTGAAGGGCGACGAGACCAAAACCGAAACGTCCGACGGCTGACGTGGTGGCGCTGCGAGCGCGCGCGCGTGCGTGTGACGTATGCTTTGCGAAGAGGGCACCAGATTCAGTTTTCTGTTTGCCTCTCGTCGGGTGCGGACGTCTGGTCGCGTCGCTCGTATCGTGACCGTTGATGTGATGGTGAACTCTTTAGTCATGTAAAGAAGATGGAGGGTGGTGTGTGCATACAGATATGCTACGATGTCGGTGAGTTGTCGTTTTAATACTTCTTCTGTTGTCGCGTTTACCTACCCCCTAACTGCGAATACTTGTCAGCGTGTATTGGAGTAGTGTATGTTTAGCGATTTACCTTGTTGCGATTAGCAGAAAGTCTTCCCCTTGTTGTTGTTGTTATTCTTGTCCGTGCATGCCCAAACATGTTCGCAATTCCCTTGTTGCTATTCTCGTCGGTACATGCCCGCACATGTTCGCGATGGTGAAAATCTTGTGTGTGCCTGTTTTCGCGCGTGTTTTCTCGTCGTTAGCACTTTTTTCTTTTGTTTTTTTTTCTGCATTCCACGGAAGTCACCATGATGACAGCGGTGTTGCCACCTGACGTGATGCTTTCCAACCTGCATGGTGTGACGCTTTGCAAATGGCGGCGCCCATGGGCTGATGCTGTTACGGAACCTGGACTGACACATTAGTGAATTGAATAGGTATAGTAATGACTTGAATTATTAAATGAGTTTAGAAAGTGTATTTATGCGTATGTGTGCTTCTTTTCATGTGTCTCATTATAGAAAAAATACAACTAAACGATAATTTGATATTTTCCTCCTGTCTCTCTCTCTCGCTGGAATGAATGGTAATTCAATTTATTAATTGAAAATTATATTCTACGCTCTATTATCGCATTCTTATGCGTGTATCACCGATTTTAAGCGAAAAAATCGAAAATAAAAAAAACTGGGTGGGGGTGGAAATTGCAAAATGGGGGTAACAGGGGGGTGAGAGAGGAGGAAGGTTTCAAGTTGCTCGTTAAGTTGTATTATTCCTTTACTACTGTCGTTAACCAGTGTAATCAATGTAATCTTTCACCCACACACTACGTTTTTTTTTTTTTTTTTTGCTGGAGGGACGTCTTCAGCAGGCAACAAAATTATCAGCGCAGCCGCCGAGGGTTTCCTCCGCTGTTCTTCAAGTTTGCCGCCGCTTTCGCGGTTGCTACGGCAACTAGGGACGCCCAATGACACGGCTGATTGGTTAACTCGCTGTCACCGCGCCCTCCTTTGTGCATCTTGTGAGGCTGCATCCGGGGGCTTTCTGCCCTTCAGTTTCATAGTGTGAATGCACGAGGTTGCCAGCAACTTGAGTTGCGTGAAACTGTTTCATGTAAGAAAGATGCGTCGTGTGAAACGACCCTAAAACACCTGTGTCTATCATTGCAGCTGCTGTCACAGCAACGCAAGATAGGACGTGCCTCCTGCTCCTGCAAAGGTGGTGTTCTTGGTGGATGCAAGCATGCCGCGGCCGTAGCGGCTTTCATTAATAAAAGGGCTGTAGATTCCTGTACCTCCCGTCCGCAGGCATAGAGACTACCAAAGGGGAAACCAATACTCGACGACAAGCGAAGTATTGTGGATCTATTTGGAGGTAAGTGTATCGATCGTCGCACCCACTGAGTTGCACGAATTTACAGCGATGGAGAATGTACTGAAGATCGCATTCCGATGATGTGATTACAAGTGGTATGCAGTGTTTAAATGGTCACGAGTGGTAATGCAGCAGCACAATCACGGAAATGTTTTTTTCTTCCTTTTAGTCGGACGAAGAAATCCATCAATAATGAAAACCGTTGCACCAGTACCACTTTCTCAAGTAGTCCCAAAGTTTCAAGGCATAGACAGCATGGTCACAAAAGCTATTGAAATGGAATCTGTAAATTAGGTCGAAAGGACATGCAGAATAGTAATGCACCGTCTTGTTGAAGACGCTGCTGCTCAAGCCGACAGGGAGAGCATAAGAGATGCCATACGTGGACACGAAGAACAGATATTTCATTGTATGACTGTACTCCCTGACATCCCGGTGATGAAATTGGTGAAGTGGTGAAGGTGAAGTGGGAAGACAATGTGCCCCCTGTGCAAATGGAGTTCTACAGAAAATATGTTTTGAATTGCGATGTCAAGAGCATTGTATTTGCCACTCGTGGACAGAACAGTAATGAAAGGTATGCTGCTGTATGTGGAATCTTTAATGTACAAAACTAGATCGGATACAGTGATATGCCAAATTTATGATTTTTTTTTTTTCATTCACAGTTGGCACCAAGAGAGGAAGCTGAGAATCTCAGTCTCGAGGGCACATGCAGTGTGGACAAGGCAAGACAGTTTTCAGAAGCTGGCAAAAAGTCTTCTGTGTTGCAAAAACATACAAACATCAGGCATTGCGTATGGTAAAGATAGCCTCATTAGTGACAAGATTGCACACGTGCGGGCATGCTGGTGGACGAAATCCATGGTGACAAGAAGCCTGAGCTTGGTCGCGTCGCTTTTCTTTTTGTCCAAGCTCAGGCTTCTTGTCACCATGGATAGCCTCAATACGTGACCACTTGTTATCTTACACTTCATGTGCTTATAGAGTTCTTTTCTTAATAGGTACAGCGACTGAGGCAGTAGCCCGGAGGTGTCTACAAACAGAGATGAGGGTGCTGGTACTGCAGGTAACATAATCTGCTGTTGTGGAATTTGCATGCACCCAATTATACCTTCAGAAATTAGATGGATTAACAGCTTGGTACCCTCTCTGCTTCGTGGGGATGTACTGCATTCATCCTCCATGTGCTGGTCCGTCAACATGCAAACTAATGCCACGTATCGACGTGCGTCTGCATCGTTGAGTGCAGGAGCTGTCTAAAATATACGTTAAGGTCATGTTGCTCTGTGGCTTTCAGTTTCCTAAACTCAAGCTCTTTACTTCTCTCTCAGACAGGATTAATAGTAGACAGACAGCAACCATGGTTGTCTGGCAGCCCAGACGGTCTCATGAAGGTTGATGGCGAGACTGTACTTGTTGAAATCAAGTGACCTCATAGCAGGAGGAGCAAGCCCATCGTGGACCACACGCAGGAAATGAGCTAACTGCAGTATCTCACCTGTGATCATGGACGCCTCTGCCTCAAACAGTCGCATGCCTACTGATGCATTCCTTCCCCCGAATGGACGAAACAGAGAGGTCCAGAATCTGGATTTTAGTGAAAGCCGTAAACTCTGACAGACGTCAAGAGGGCCCAGAATAGCCAAGAGGACCATAAGCTCTCGTGCTCCCCAGTTTTGTTGGCTTTCGTGCACGAGCCGGATGACGTTTGTCCGTGCCCGACGATCACAGTGCCGATTAGCAGTAGAGCGGGGCCGACGGTAGCGACACAGTCGTGAGACTACTTCGCACAGGTGCAAGTAAAGATGTATATCCGCAATGTAACAAAAACATTGTTTTACGTGTATTCACGAAAGCAACAGGTAACTGTGATTGTGACCCGAAATGATAGTTTTTGTCACAGCTGGTTCCTAAGCTAGAGCACTTCTATTTCAAGTACCTTTTGAAGGAGTTGTGTTGTATTCAGAGTTGATGTGTGCATTTCCATGAGAAATGAAATGATGCAGGTTACTGTCAACATGTTCCTGTACAATGACAGAGGGAAGGAAAGTTTCATTTATTGCATGCCGCATAAGTTCAATGGCGGAAACAGAAGCATGAAAGGAAACTGACCTTAACATATATATCACGAACACATGACAAAATTGTGAGCAAACTATCAAGTACACATCCTACTTCTTAATGATAAGCAACTGAAAGTTAGCAAGTACACAGCAGACATGGAAGATATCTGACATCCTGGGAATAAGTGATACAGGCACTCTGTTATTCAATATGTTATACACCTTTATCCGTTGTATCGCCCTTTCCACATGGATGCGAACACTAGCTATACAGTATGTTTCCTCGACCTCCTGTGCTGAAAACTGAATGTTTCCTGATGCAAATGGCGGCATAACCAGGATAGCATTTTTGCCCTCAACACTTGATCTAATAGATGGGAACCCCTTGTCGCTGAGGACACGGTCACCATGCTCTATCATGTCCAAAAATTTGGACTTCACAGTTATATCTGAATCGCTACTCCGTCCTCCGTATGCAGATGATACAAATGCAACCTGGCCGCTGGGTACAATCCCCACTAGAAACTTTAAAGTAAATGTTCCTTTGTACCTTGAAAACAGAGCACGCTGTTGTTCGACTGTTGGCGGTGCTTCAGTTTTGATTTCGGTACAATCAATTACATATTTGCACTTTGGATAGTGAAGCCTGAAACACTCAGGCTGTAGGTTAAAAAGCGATAAAAACCGGGCTGTTTGGTGGTACATTCTAAAAGCGATAAAACCCCAGTTCGTCAGTTAGTGCTTCGTCTGTGCTTCGTCTGACCGTGTCCCCTGCATTGGGGTTTTATCGCTTTTAGAACACTTAGGCTTTCATTGCAAGTATTACATCTGGTGGTGGAGTGTAAATCCAATCCCTAGTCGAAATGGCTAGCACGTCGAGCACTCGATAAAAGATTCTTGATGCTGTTGTGCTGATGAATGCTGAACAGTGCTGCTAAAGAACATAAAGATAACCCAAACTTAATCTTCATCAAGAACAGGACCAATCAATTCTGCGGGGTGACATCACAGCTGCGGATCTCAGAACGGATAGCAGGCTCAGCAGCAAGGCAAATACAATTGCTGATACACTCGGGGTCTTCAAGCACATCAGGATCATTTTTTTATCGAGTCATACCCACTAAACACACACTTTCGCTCTCCCTCCATGGCACCGTCTTCTTTTGGGGATGGGCACTGTGTGTCGCTGCTGACCATGGCTCGATGGCAGACTTGCGTTTCCGCGTGGTCTTGGCAGACAGATGCAAACAGGACAGAAAAGTGGCTCTCTGCATCCTCCGTGTGCTACGTCTGGGTGTCGGTGTTTGTGAGTACCACATCCTCTGTGACCAAGTCCTGCACATACGACATACATTAGACAACGTACACGATGCAATAATACGTATCCAAAAGCTCCTAATACTGGCTGTTACAAGTGATCCTTACCGTGTTGAGTTCCTCACGTCTTTCCGAATGCTGTAGCAAATTAAGTTCAGCAATGCCGCTCCAGTCCTCCTGGGGTTGATGGTCAGCACCTGTGCATTTTTGTGAAGATGCCTGCAGTGGAGGTCTCATTTTCTCTTTTTCTTCTTCTTTCTTACTCTGAAGTTTACAGTAAGGTTTAGACAATTATAAGAACCCAGTATCAAGGAAAACATTAGTGCAGTTCGTGAAAACATAGTTCGTGTAGCCGTTTAATGCTCAGCCCATCTCGCGTATCTCGCAGCCATTGCTTCAGTGTCTCTTGCGCATTTCTTGTATACCTGGGGCAATATGGATGGCACGTATGATGGGCTACCCGCTTCGTGAGCTTTCGCACCGCCCACAAAGTGCGCCGAACAAACCCGTGTGTTGCTGTTCGGTGACCACTGTTCACCGTCAGGCCTGCAGGATAACATACACTATGAAGCAAGACCTACTATATGTAGCACATGCGACCACCCTATAAAGGAAACGCTGGGTTCCTTACCTGGACCGACTGGAATGACTGTAATCCAGCGTTGTCGCCGGTCCGCTTCTATACGTTTCGGCCGGGGAAGCGGTAAAACTGCAGTCGCTGCCCGGTTTCCTCGTCAAAATCGCCTTCACGGTGATGGCACTTCACCACGCAGCAATACCGCCTATTGTAGCGATATCCCCGCTGCTGGAATTGAGAATCCGGTGTCGTATTCTCCATTTCGCACAAGCTCGCACGAACGACGAATGACGACCACCTACCCAGTTAGGATGGCCGCTACGGAAGAGGGCGCCTCCCGTACCCCGAAACTTTATTGCAGGGGGCCTAGAATTTCATGTAACATACGTTTCATACATAACAGTGAGTCAGCTGGTCACGAAGGGATCCTACTGGCCGTTTCTTTTGCAGAACCGTGGCCGCCTGACGTGGAACACAGTTTCACGAGAGAGTGTATTGGCATCAAATGGAAGGTCGGCCACAGGGGCAGGCTTCCTGTAGCATCGCAAACATACTCGTTCACAGACAGTATCACAGTTCACAGACAGTTCACAGACATTTTCACGTTTCGTGCACGCTGATCCCCGCTCGCGGGAAGGAACAAAGGGATTACGGGGAGGATGCAGGCCAAAAAGATGCTCCTAGACGAAGAAGAAGAAGACAAGTCGTCAAGCCTTTTCGCCCCGAAGGAGGTCATTTACGAGAGGCGGGACGTCGTATGCTGAGAAGCACAGTATTCGCGTATCCATACGGCTTGATTCAATAGTTATTCGGTATCCACCCATTCCACCGACGCCGTTTTATCGAACACCGTTTCGTTGAACGAGTTTGCATCGACGCCAATTCGTTGAACGGCATTTCATCGAATGCCTCTTCACTCAACACGTACAAGATATGCAGATATGTTTCATGATCGTTAGGGATTCTACATATTAAAAAAAATACTTATCATATTTATCGTTAGGGAACGAAAAATGTTATATTTTATCACAAAATAAGAACTGTTCGTGATGTATTTTGCTGCTGAGTTTTTTACTCTAAGTTCAGAGACATGTTCACAACGTCATGATGCACCAACAAGCTTGCATATTACTTCTGTGTTTGACTAATCATCTTCTGTTCGCCGGGACATAAGCCATGTTTTCATTTTCGTCAAACCTTACGTGTAACGTCAGTGTACCATTACCCTTATTATATCTTTTCATTTGTTTGTTTCGTACACAATGACGAGAACGATGAGAAGCAGCTTATCCGGGAAAACGCTTACGTGAGCATCATGGGTTCTGCCTTGGGGACAAGAAGTCAAAATTTTACCGGTGGTTGAACTTGTAATTGAACTCCTGAAAAACATTCCGGGGTTCCTTTCATGTCCCTGGGAGATCTTGCGCATTGTGGATGCAAAGTAGAGTGCTCTTTGTCAGATTGGGGGATGTTTGTTCTCGTTCTGTGTTGTTTAGAGCGTGATAGCCCTCCTAAATGAAGCATGGACACAACTACAAAAGGCGAGATGGGGAAAACCAAAGCATTTTCGTGAACAGTTACGGATACGTCAAGATTGCTAAAATTGAGTGGACTCTCCTGCGTGAGCATACGTCGGCGAAAAGAAAATTAAAACAGGGGAGGGGGGGGGGGCGAAAGCGTGTGCTGATATACCACACGGCCCAGCATTGTTGAGGGTTGCTTGCGCCACATTATCCTTTTGAGTTCAACGCCTTTCAATTTCTAGACGATGAATTTGACCATATTTGGTGAAGTAAAAACAGGAAAGAAAGGCAGAAAGTGGTTATAAAAGGGCATGGAGTGATTTCATCCCATTGGCATCCCTTCGCTTGGCCGGCCGCAGTCGTCTTCACCACTTCACGCACCTGAGCGGACCACGACCATGGAAATGGTAAGAATTTGATTTGTTCCTCACAAGTAGACCCTGGATATTTAGGCACGTAAAAGGTCTGAGGTGCCCCCGATAAAAAGCAGGAAAGAAATCCCGGTAAACAAAGTTGTATTATTAGTTAGATCCAATTCTCGTAAGACAGTAGTGTTTCCTTTCGTTCTTGGAATAATACATAACTTCCACAAGAGATCGCTTCAAATACGGATACCGAGCAATAAACTGGTGCGAAAGAGTGTGAAACCCCCGAGTGTTGATTCCACCGGCGGAGCAACCTTACCTATGGTAGAAAAAGCCTATTATAAGCACTATTATATATAGGCAACTGAATATTGAAACTTTTGTTTACAGCATCAAGCAATCAATCAAATTATTCCACACCAGATGTTGTGTCTTGTATTCAGAAGCCACCATTAGGACGACAAAGAACGAAAAATAATGTTTTTTCTTTCTCTTTTTGGGGGGAGGAGGGGGGCTCCATTTATTCCAAAGAGTACTGAGTCGACGAATAAGTTAACTTGCCATTGCAAGGTGAACAACTGTGGAATGATTACAACCATTGTTTATTTGTCGTACAGAATGAAGGAAACTTGAAGTTTTTGGAAAGTGCCTCCCGCCAAGAATTTCTGGGGGCGGTCGAAAACTTCATCTGGAGGCACTGGAGGCCTGACGAACAAATAGACCTTCCGGCAGGTACCGTGGACGTTCGCGAGGCCGGCGATTGTGGACGGTCGAGTGGACGTCTTGGCCAGAGCACGGAACCTGCCGGGAGTGACGGCCTGCGATAGAGCCCTCCGGATCACCGAGGGCTCTCTTATGGCGGCCATCAATCCGCTTGCTGCGCTCCTCAGAGAAATGAGCGATCGGCAGCTATCCGCGGGTGATATCGCCAACCACATTGATGACGCTGTCGACCACATTGGTCTGGCCGCGGCAAAACTTGCCTCTCAGCGCCGCGTGAGGGTCCGTGCTGCCTTGGCACCGGGGATGGAGCCCACAGAAACCCATTTCCGTGGTAGCCAAGCAGAAGGGAGCCTCTTCGGTGGCCGCTTCGAGGAGATCCTCGGATCGTCTGGCGCCCAGGCTTTTCCGCTGAACCGCGGCCACAAAAGAAGACGCGGCACGACCCGTGATCGCCAGCCTGCCAGGAGGCAGTACACCCGCATCAGTACCAGAGCAGGAACATTGCAAATATCTTACATAATTGTACATACTGTATATAATTGTAAATAATGTATATAACTGTAAATAGCATTTCATTTGTGTTTTTTTATTGTCATAGTGTTGTAAATAGTATTTCCTGTGCCGTATTATTATTATTCCTGTATCGTGTTGTACGGTGCTGGACAAAAGTTTACGGAACGCGCGACCGATGTATTTTCTCCGCGGTGCGACAGCCTGGCGGCGGGCGGAAGCGGGCTCGTTCATTCGTTCAGGGGGAAGAAAGGAGTGCGCCGGTAGTGACACCTATCCAAAACACTTTGCCGGCACATTCAAGCGATTCCGAAACTACCGCAGTGTGTCGCAACCAGTGAACTCGCCCATCCCTCTGAACGAGTGAACTGACCCGCTTCAGCTCGCCGCTAGGGTGTCGCACGGAGGAGAAAATACAGCGCTCGCGCGTTCCGTAAACTTTTGTCCAGCACTGTACATAGGTGTTACGAATAAATATATTCACGGATGACTTCCTGTTCTTGTGAACTTATTTGAGGTTGATGCAGCTACAGAAAGGATACGCTCATACTGTATTTTCTTTTCTATTTTCATCCATCAAAGTGTCAGCGAGTTGAGAGAAAGCACTTTCCCGCATTCATTCTTTCTTTGCAGATACTGTAACATTTTTCCTATTCATTTTCCCAGGTCATTTCAGTACACACACAGTGTGCAGGAGATGTCCCTGAGAAATACTTTTACTTGGAGCAGTTCACTCTTTAGTTTGTGATTGGCATTGTCTCTCAGTCGTCCGTAACACTGATTCTTTTCTACAGTATTTCTCAGTATTCGCGTATTCATGCCAGTGGCGTAGCCCGAGAGTTGAGGTGCTCACCCTCCCCCCTTGAAACCGTACCTTTGGCAGTTCATTTGGGAGAAGGCAGCGGAGGCGAAATCCTCCTACCCCATGTAAATCCCCATCGACCCCCCCCCCCCCCGATTTTATCTTTTTTCTGGCTACTTTTCTGATCCATACGGCACAATTCTATACTGTATTCATTCATAGATTACAAATCCCATCCTTGGTTGGACCTCGACAGCAAACGCCTCGTTAAGAATGTATTATATTTCATATCATATATCATTATATATTACACTACCTTTATTGTCGCAGGAACATGCATATCAATAGGTGACCGGTAATTTCTAAGCACGATGGGAAGGCCAGACTTCCGGTTCAGAGCGAGCAGTCGACGCCTACACGATGGCTATGGCGAGGGACGCAAGCACACGAAAAATTTTTTTAAAAGAATGCCAAGACAAACGATGTTCTTCAGATTATTATTGCTAGTTAACTTTCACGCAACAATGACTATAATTTGAGCTTTGTGAGACTGATATCATGCGAGACTTTTGTCTATACGTGCGTGATATACGAGTACACATCCTGAAACAAAGGAGAACGAAAGTGGTTCCCCTTGCCTAAACGGGAGTTTTCTTTTTTAATTAATTACGTAAGTAAAGAAATTGCACGGTGCACTTCAATAAGGTGACAGGTGTAACAGCGACGCATTTGAACGAGAATCGTTTGTGCACGAACACACAGTACGCTAGATAACTGCCCAAGTGTCAGTATAGGGCACATGCGACAGTTGGTGTTAGATGTACTGCGGTATTAAACACGTTTCAATGTGTTTACTCGATCATATGTTGCGGAGAGAACGTATTACTTGAAGAGATACGCGCTCACTTGTTATATTGCCTGTTTTTTTTGTTGTTTTTTTTGCATTGTTACCGGATTATTCCTTTGTCGTTCTTTTTTTTCCCGACCTTTAGCAAAACATACGCGCCACATCGTTGGCGAGAATTGTGTTTCACATACTGATGCACGTTTTACTGTTTATTTTCAGATATTACAAGGGAGTGTTATCATGACACCAAGGCACTTGACCACTCGAAGGCCTATTTATTCAATCTACGATATAGAAAAGCTATATGGAAGCACACAACTGTTTGGAAACCTATTTTTATGTTAAAGCAGGTATCATGACAACCGCCCATTTTATGCAGTATGCTGCGGGAATACATACGTCAGTTTGGTTTCATCAACAGGATTGTTTTTCAGGCAGTGCACACTATTGCAGTGACAAGTACAAGAATCATCGTCACGAAAGGTGAAGTGAGCCCGTCTCAGCGGATTTTGTGATGATTTTGTGGTGATATTACACTGCAAGACTCCGCTGCAATTGAATTTGCCACACAAGCGAAGGCTGAACTGTGGTATCCTCACTGAAGGTGCATGACCACGGCATCTGTGAAGGATCTATGCAAGAATTTGACCCTGTGGACTAATGACCTTTCCAGACTTACCCCTACGGTGTTCCGCCAAAGCGTTCAAGCACACTCTCTATTCCTTCGTGTGGACCAATATGGTCTCATCCTTGACATCACAAATGATGCTAATTTTCTGAAAGCAAACTTGCAATATGTTTCTAAGCAAATTTTACCCTGTGTAATATTCAGTGGATAACGAAGAACACCAAAGAACACAAAGTGAACATTTTAATATTACAACAGTTTGTAGAATGTGCAATCGTGCTGATGACGATGGAGACAGCCAATTGTAAACTTGTTCCTAAACATTGTAACTATCAAACTGAGAACCTTTGATTTTTCACACATGATGCCTGATGTCACTGCTGACCTCACTCTAGTACACATATTAGAGCTGTTGTGAAACCTTGCTCAACACACACTGGAAGGCATTAGTTAATCAAGGGCAGGAATCTGCCGATGTGTTGGTCTGTTGGCACTGTGTAAAGCCGCAGCTTCATCACGAATATGAGCATCTGGAAAGGAAACGTGGCAGGACTGCAACAACGGTGGTCAGAAGCACAAGAAAAATTGAATTTGCCACACCTGAGGAGAGTAAATGGGGAGTGAAGGCAATGGAGGAATGCTTCTTTTTCCTCCACTGCAGGGAAAAGAAACTTCTCTTTCATTCTGCCGATGTCATTACAATCAGACAGTTTGCTTTCCAGGGATGAGTTTTATTGCAGCTCCGTGAGAAGGGTGTTTTCTGATGCCATATTGCTGGTACAGCTGCAATGATCAGAATACAAGACAGGGTAAAGGATGGAGCTAGAGGCTAAAGTCTGAGTTAGGTCTTACCAGTACCACACTTTTGGCTCACTGCTACACTTGCATAATCCCGTGTTCTTCCTATATCTGAGCGGACGGCAACGGTGGCTGCAACCCATTGCTCGTACTCTGTGCGCGTGTCCTGTGTAGGTACAACATTCTTCGCTTTTCAGTCTTCGTCTTCATACCGTTGATACCGGCTACAAGTGATATCCGCAACTAAACTCCAATAAAAGAAAGCAAAGGCCTTTCATGTCGAAATAGGCGCCGTAACACGACACTCACCTTGCCAGTTTTGACCTTAGTTTCGTGATCGTTTAGTGAACCATTTAGTCAACGTGAGCAAGTTCATTTAAAGGAGAGCCTGCAAAATGTAACTCTATATAGTATATTTTCACAAAGGAGCAGCAGACAATGCGGTGTTACCTGTAACAAAAGTGCTCTTCACACATCTTGTACGACGGGCGGCATCCAAAGCATTCTCGTCATTCGTGTTTGTTGCCACAGCTCACTGTAGCAGTCTGCTTGGGTTCCAAGGTACCAGAGAAACGTGAACCCCCTTTTGTGTGAAATTGGAGCACCGAAACACAGAAAAATCAACCATTGCGGCACACAACGCAAGCGTTCGCTTATGCTGGATTCTGCTAAGATTAGAACCGGAACCGCAAAGCATCATGGCGGTTCTTCGCGTCTGACGTCACTACCGTCTCATTTTACCGGTCACCTATTCGTACGCATATAGCAACACACAGTCTTGTCTAAACACGTATGCGCATGCTGTTGTACCTTTCGCACATTTTATTGCAATAACAGTTTTAAGGCTAGTTCCATCTCAAATCGAACAATCCAGTACACTTGATGTCTCGAATGAACGGGAAAAAAATATATGTTGAAGCCATCGGTGAGTTAGGAGAAATAAACGCTTTCCGAGTTATCTGCGCTGCGCGGTTCGGGAAGTAGGAGAGGAGGAAAAAACTGCCTCTCATAGGACGATGTCGTCGCGCGCGGGTTTGAGCGTTCGCTACAAGGCTATTTCTTGTCGCATTATAGAAATTTCTTGATCTGGCTTTAGACCACTTAGGGCACAATATGATCCTGCGTTGGCAGTGCTGTGTCCGTTTTTGTTTGTCAACAAAACAATATCAAAGTTGACTCAAAGTGCCGAAAAGCACCATATTTACTGCAACTTTGCGGACGATGTACAAAACGGATAAGATTGAGCTTTATGCCGTTTAATTTGTCATTCATGTGGCTATCGAATGATGTATAATTTGTTGCTGTACTCTGTCAGGAACGTAAGCGATACCTCTTTCAGTAACACCATTCCGCCGAAAAATGACGAATTTCGGAAGCCTTTATCTAAAAAACCCCACCAAAAACTTGCCTCAAAAATTTTATATGTTGTAGGTAGTTCCTTAGACTATGCACAGAAGAAAAATCAAAAGTCGGACTTTATCGGTAGGCGCACTCTGCATTCTTTGCCAGCCCTATACGCGGAGCGCATTCAAGCCGTGGCACCGTGTCCCGCGTGTTGCGAATTTTCCAAAGGGACTTTCAACTTCTGTCTTCACATAAAAAGTAATTGCTATCATTTGAAACCGTTCCGAGCGCTTGCGTTCATAATAGTGTTGTAATCGCTGAATGTAAATTGTGGAGCAACCATAGGTGCTCACATTTTTTGCGGGATGACACACATGCATTGCAAGTGCTGGGAGCCCGTGAAGAACAGAATGCTTTAGAACACTTTTGCGTCTTTATAAGAGGTATATTTGTCCACGGTGATCATATCGAAGCATATTTACAGTACACAGAATAACAAGAACTTGACAGCGAAGAAGACAAGGTGACGAAGGTAAGAAGGTAACGTAAGTTATGCAGAGCATTCCGGGTGGATGAGAGTGCTCGTGTCATGAACTGCTTTAGGCCGTTGTGGAAGCCACTTTCCTTAATGTTACTTTTGATGGCAGGTTCTTGTCAGATTTTCTTTCAAATGTGGGCAACATTGCTGCGTGTTGTGATTCAGCCACCTTTGCTGTGAAGTACTTGAAGCAGCTTCTGCATAGCTGGCCCATTTCTGTTACGCCTTCGGCTTGATCTGCTGGAACCATAGTCTTTATGGCAGCTACGCCGATCTCCGAAGCAAAGCGAAAATCCTTTGTCTATAGCACTTTTTTTCTTGTGTATGAGGCGGTAGTCAGCGAAATCCACACGATCAGCACTGTACAACGAAGAGGCCATTGAGGTAGGTGTGATACCAGGACGACACACTACAGTAATGCAGATGTCGTCGCACTTTCTGTATAAGGGCACTCCATACACTTCTGTAGTCGAGAAGTGAGTGAAGCGTCTTCTGTGTGTAGGCGAAACTTTGCGCAAGGTGTCTTCAGGGAGTAAATGCGATCAGGACCTTCCCATGGTCGCAGCATGTCGAACCGAATAACATATTGGACAGCGGCGCCAGTCGGGCTGTTTCGGCAAGGTTCACAAAAGGCACCATGAATTAGCCTTGAGTGTGTGCGTATGACACTACAACATTTTCCTCAGTGCAATTTCCCCCGTCCGAGGTCATGAGGCCGTAGGAAAGGAAATGTTTCAAAGAATACTGGAAGTCACTGGGTCCCTCCTGCCATAATGCGTACAATAAACATGCTTGTTTAGAATAACCCTGAACACATATGCCTCTTACAAAGATGTAAAATCATTCTGTTCTTCCCGGGCTCCCAGCACTTGCAATGCATGTGTGACATCCCGCAAAAAATGCGAGCACATCTGGTTGCTCCACAATCTAGATTCAGCGATTACACCATTGTTATGAACGCAAACGCTCAGAACCTTGAAAAGGAAACCTTGAAACCTCAGAATGGTTTCAAATGACAGATATTACGTTTTATATGAAAACAGAAGTTGAAAGTCCCTTTGGAAAATTCGATTTTGCAACACGCGGGACGAGGTGCCTCCGCTTGAATGCGCTCCGTGTTATTATTCCGAATTATACATCATTCGATAGCCCTATGAATGACAAATTAAACGGCATAAAGCTCAGTCTTATCCGTTTTGCACATCGTCCGCAAAGCTGCAGTGAATATGGTGTTTTTCGGCACTTTGAGTCAACTTTGATATTTTTTTGCAGACAAACAAAAACCGGTACAGCACTGCCAACGAAGGATCGTATTGTGCCCTAAGTGGTCTAAAGCCAGATCAAGAAATTACTATAATGCGAGAAGAAATGGCCTTGTAGCGAACGCTCAAACCCGCTCGCGACGACTTCGCCTTATGAGAGGCAGTTTTTTCCTCCTCTCCTGTTTCCCGAACCCCGCAGCGCAGAGAATTCGGAAAGCATTTATTTCTCCTAACTCACCGATGGCTTCAACATATATTTTTTTCCCGTTCATTCGAGACATCAAGTGTACCGGATTGTTCGATTTGAGATGGAACTAGCCAGAAGTTATTGTAGTAACGTAACGCTTTAGCAGATTAGCCCTTTCCAGCAGTGACAGAAAGATGTGTGTATCTGTGAGCGACCATACGCGCCTGTGACCGGCCAATCGTTTTGCACGTTCTTTTTTATGAAACAAGTGCACCACATAAACAAAGTGTTCCAGTAGCCATGTCAGTTTTTGACGTGAATATGTCTTATCAATTTCCAACCACACGGAATAGGTACTTGTAGCTTTGGGCTCTCCCATGAAACGGTTTATCTTGTTGGATCAACTCCTGGTAAACTTGATGGAGATCGAGCCCTCTGGAAGGTAGTTCCGCGCACATTGTCCAGCTGAGTTCAATGGCTTTCCAAACCGTTGTCATGTCTGAGAAAATGAAAGGGAAAGACACACACAGAGGGTAAAATGTGGGACAGGGACGCTTACACGGTGTCCTGGCTTATTGCGCCTCAAGGCAAGGAATGACGAAAATGTGGTGGGACAGCTAAATAAATGCCGACAAATGTACAGTCATCAAGTCTGCGAAAGAGCCATGGCATAAATATACAGCCTGCTATTCAACTGTTTTAAGGGCGGATTGCATGCGACGAACTTTTACGACGAACTTCGCACGGCAGGACAAAGTGCGTCGGCACGACGCGGAATGTTCGCTGGCTTCGTTACATGCAGCGAAGAAGCAGCGGATGCCGCTGGGATTTCGTTGCGGGGCTGCCAGTGTGACCAGACAAGAGAAACTGTTGTGGTTAATGATGAAACGAACAAGCAAGCTTTGGAGACAACTATTCCTGCTTTCTGATAATAAAAATACAATAAAAATACAACCTCATTAAAAAACGACTTTTATTCGTTTTGGCGCGGTCATAGCATTTACGTGTTTACGTGCTTATTTCCTGGAACGCGAGCGGAGATAGAGTGTGGTCGGGCTACACTGCAGTCGTAGGAGAAAGTGGAGCCACTTAGCGCTCCGTCCTTCCATACACGATGTTTTTTCGTGAATTTATCGCGCAGGCTTCTCCACCGTGCTTGTACACTGCAGCCTGCAAGAATACCGAACCTAGTTTTACATTACGTCAAGCAGCAAGCAGCCGCTCATTGATCGCTGGCTCCTCGTGGTATTCTTATAATGTGTGAAAAATTAACCGATTAATGCGGGGCTATGTGATAGCCGTGTGTGATAGAAAGAAGGAAAGAAAGAAGTGATGCAAGTAGGCAGCAAGTAGGTTGTAAACCTACCTTCTCTGTCGCTTCCCATTTCGGCGACGACCTCGGCCCAAACCAACGCTTTTTTTCGCTGATCTTTATAATCCATGCGCACGAAATCCCAGAGGATGGGGCGCTTCTGCACGGCCGTAATTAACTTATCATTATATTCGAGACGCGCCGCTTTTGATGTCATTGCTGGTTTTGGGCCTGGTACAACACGTGAATATCGCGCGAAGACGATGGTACGCACGGCTAGCAGAAGACGGAAGTCGAGACCAGTAGTGACCTCTGATTGGCTGTTATCCCGGCGCTGCCGGCTGGCTGCTTCCGGGAGCGTCGGACGCCATGCGAAGTTTTCAGGGCTGGCTTGATCGACTGCCGGCGGCGTATTTTTGACGCCGTGCGTCGAGCGAACGGCGCAGGACGAAGTTTGCAGATTGTTCGTCGCATATTCGCTCCATGTAATCCGCCCGTTACGCGTTGTGCACTACTCACACAGAGTGATTCACTAACAATGTCAAAATGATAAAAGAAATAGAAAAAGCGCGTCACGGAAATTGTGTGGTCAACGACATTCGTCTGTGGGGAATATAATAGGGAAACTTCTAAACTTGCCGAGTCAACATGTACTCTTCTTTTTGTCATAAATAGAAAGCGCGTGTAGGGTTTTCCACGCCTATTACAAAGTACATTTCCCGCTTGGACGGTTATAGCTAAAAAAATGATACGGAAAAGGGCGTAAAAACGGTCGTTCGCCTTCAAATTATATCAAGCAGCCACACGGGGAAGACTCACAATTATCTCATTGCTGAAGCAAGCATGGTACCAAGCAAAACAACAGGTGTCTGAAACACCAGTGAAAAAAAACAAAAAAAAAAACGAAACATCAATTGTTTTCGAGTTTCGACGTATTACGCATTTGTCTCTCTCTCTCTTATTCGTCTTCTTCTTTTTTTTTTCAAAAGTTACCGTCGCGCATTCTGATATGAATGGAGTATGTCGGACAAATCCTTCTTTATGGCAAGAAGAAAAACAAAGGAAAGAGAGAGAACAAGAGATGGCAAATCGCGGTGATTTTTTTTTTTTTTTAGATATTGATAAAATTACATGAGGCATATGGTGTGAGACTGCCTCAGTGTGAAGTATTCTGGTCTTTCGCATTGCACGATCTCGAAAACCTTCCGTGAAACGTTCCTTCCATCTGCCAACGGCCTTGACTCTTGCCTTTGTGAACGGATAATAGGCTCATGGGTAGTCCAAGTTCGAAGGGCTATTTTGGGAGTACGAATTTTGTAGAGAACTTGTTTAGAGAAAGCCGAGCTGCTGCTGGACACCAACCGACTAGATAGGGATGGTGGCGCCGCGTGGTAGCAGCTTTTTCGACGTGATAGGGAAGGGAGAAAGTGGGACCGTAGTCTTAACACATCCAACACCAACGGTGCGGATGAGCCTCGGATGCCAGAATTTGCAATTGCTTGCAGCGCACAGTCAGTGAACACGACCCATTCCCGCGGGGTAAAATCAACGATGTGCTGCAGAATGAAAATTATAGCATATAGAGTTCCGCAGCTGTGGATGAAGTTTAATGCGAAAGACGAGGTCCTTCCACTACGCCTCCGGACGGGATGACGAATGCCGAGGCGGACTTGCCATTGCGAGATGCGCCATCGGTGTATGCTGCGGCAGCGGTAGAAAACCTCGCGTCTACCAGAGCATAAAAATGGGCTCGAAAGACTTGAGGGGCAACCTGATGTATTCGTTCCTGGATGTCCGGAAGACGTACGAAGGTGAGTGGCACAGGCAGAGTCCAGAGGGCGTCTGGCGGTGTGACGTCCTTAGCTATGAAGCCAGTGGGAGCCTCGCGTGTCCTCTGCGGTACGCAATGGAAATCACTTTCAGGACTGTATCGAACTTTCCTGAGGAATGGGTGACGGGTAATGTGCGCACGCAAACGTAGGAAGTGTCGAGCCGTTTCACGCTCACGGAGAACCTCCACCGGGAGTTCACCAGCTTCAGCCAGGACTTGCCATGTTTCAGCCATTCGTGGAACGCCAGGCAGCGACGACGGTTTCGGGAAACAGTGTCCGTAGGGTATTTAATGACGTTGTGGAAATCCTGTGCAAGATTGGAAGGCTGTAAAGCACAGTTGCCCTCACCAAAGCCAGGAGCGCTGATCACAGCCCCATCCTAAGCCAGAAAGATGTTGCATTGCATGAAGCCATCGCTGCACTTTGGTTTCAAGGTCCTTAATGTGGCGAGCCCAGCGCAAGTCCGAGTCCATGACCACACCAAGGAAGCGATGGGAACGTACAGGCTCGAGCTTTTTTGGACTAACCCAAAAAGGAAAATTTCTCATAACCTTGCGGGTGAAAGGGAGCTCAACGCACTTTTCGGGCGGAAGGCTAGCTGCAAACGGCGCTGAATGGCTGGTCGTGACTTGCCTACTGTCCAAAGGGCAACGTCGTCGGCATACACAGAAATGCTAATTTGCGAGGAATTATCGATTTTAGGCCTGCCATTACCACAGTGAAGAGTGTAGGACTCAGAATGCTTCCTTGGGGTACGCCTTGATGAACGAGATGTGTAGGGCTTTGGCCGTGGGATGTACGGACAGCGACAGTCCGGTTCGTAAGGAAATCGTGGAGCCAGCTGAAAAGTCGACCAAATACACCAAAAAGCACAAGGTGTGCAACACACAAATCCGCTGAGATGATTGTACAATGATAAGCAGTGAGAAGGTTTCACGTGTTTGTTTTATATCGACGCACTATTTCTTCGCTGTTGGTGCGTTCTACAAAGAGGAATTTCTGGTGATCTCTCGGGGGGTTGTGGTTACGTACAGCGAGCTTGGAAGCGTTTCCATAAGACGTGTACTTGCGATTCCCATTGCACTGATTAAGAATCTCTTCTTTATTTAAAATTTACGTCCCCAGTTAATGATAAAGCAATGTTTTCTGTGATGTTGGCTTCCATATGACGTGCTCATTCTCTCACTTAAGTTGCCTAGCGGGAGCTCTTCTTCCGCACTGTCTACTCTGCGCTACGAAGGTGTATCGTGCTAGCACGACCCTGTATATGTTGTGTTCGTGCCCATCCACAGGACTTAACATTTATACTTGGGATGGAAGTGGAGCAGGTTATTCGGAAACAGATAGTGTTGAGGAGCTCGCCTATCAGTGAATGACTTTACTTTCCATTTGTTTCAAAAGTAGACACAGAAATAAAATTGCGCACTGTGCGAATTACAAACAAGTGTCTTTCGCTGCGACCCAGGGCTGATCCCTATTTATTTTACGATCTCTCAGTGATCCATTCCTGACCCAGATTAGAAATCTGAGTCACGTAGTGTACTTGACCACGAATTGTGCTGTTTTCCTCGCTGTTTGCTCGTTCAGGAAGTATGTGAAAAATTTTACTTGCCTTTATGCGATCTGTCAGGAGGATGATCTCATCCTCTGTGCATGCATATTTGATGCATCCGTTGACCGGATCCCCTGCAGGATGATTTTTCACTTATTCAGATATAAGGCCGCGGTTTCCGTTCTTAGGAAGACATAAGAGTAAAAACCGCAGCGACATAAAGATGTGTGCTTCACCTTTGCATATCAGGCTACCTAGGGTGATTTCGCGAGGTTATGTGCTAGCTTAAAAAAAAGGGACAACCAATCTGGGTGGCGTCAGCTTACTGTGTCCTTAATTCAATAGCAGCGCGAGTCGGATGAAATCTTGAAGCCTCTTGGGCAGCGACGTCGCCGTCGCGCACAGCAGGTACCTCCCCTCTGCTGTTACAGGTGCTGGGCGGAGGGGGGGGGGGATAAATCGCTCCAGGTAACCTTCTTGGGTCTAACATTGATATTATGAACGGGGCTTAGTGGCAGCGAGGGCTGAAATATACATGAGGCCTAGGGAGCTCAAGTCCACCTTCAATGTAGGCGGGCTTCAAGCGGGCTATAGCAACTGTTTCTTCGCGGCCGTTCAGATAGACGACGAAGGTGCGGACGAAACGGCGTAGACCATTGTGGGGACCGAAGTCCCGGCGGTGCACCAGCTCGGTGATAGATCAGGCGAGGTCTGGCTTAACGGTGGCTCACGAGTCCTTCGTGCTCCGAGGAGCACGAAGGGCAGGTTTTCAGTCTCGGGGGTGGGGTAGGACTTGTTATGCAGGTGCCTATGGCCCACAGGAGTGGGCCATAGGCAAACCGCTGGAAGCAGGGTGGTACACGTTCTATATAGGCGAGTTGTGCCCAAAAGCCTCGTAAATGCGGCGAATAGACGGCTCTCAAGCTGGAGGTCGGGATCTGTTACAACATCGCCTGTACTACCTCAAAACGGGCTATGCAGGTTGTAAGAAATGTAGCAGCCGCGGTTTGAGCTGTGCTGTCTGGCATGGGTATGCTTCTGGCCACCGGGTAAATACGATCAACGCAAGTGAGCTGGTAACGGTTGCTATTGCAGGATGGTAAACGTCCGACAATGATCTCGTGAACCTTGGCAAAACGTCGAGTTGGTTAAAAGAACTTGCCGAGCGGCGGCGGCGGGGGCGTATCGCTGGTGGCGGATATCCTTGCGAACGCCAGGACAGCTGGATCGGCCGGTAACGAGTTGGATTGAAGCACGAATGCCAGGGTGAGCAAAAGGTCGAGGAGAGTGGGCAGAGACGTCGCATAGAAGTGCGATGATGGCATCTGGGGAAACAACTTCTCGGAGCTTCAGGGACGTAGAGTTAGACCGCCGCAGGAGCTGAACTTTAAGGTAGACGTTGATTTCGTCGTATATTTTTCACCAACGTTAATATCCTGTAATTCGACAGTAATATATTTGCGCACCTCTCTTGGCGAGTAATAACGGGTTTATCTTCACAGGTTACTAGAAAATTCATTATAAATACATGCTTTAAAAGGCCACGAACCCACATGCTGTGGAAACTTCCCCATACAACCATTGACTTTTTCATCTTTCTAGCCAGCTTTCTTGAAAAGAGGCATTCACATACCTTAGCCCACGTCCGCCCCTCTGCAAAGCATCGCAGGGACGGAGGCTGTTTCCCTGAGTTGTTGGATTTTTCCTATCCACCGGAGCTGGTGACTTTCAATGCCTATGAAACCTTTGACACGTCTCCCTAACATTAAATATCATGTGCCAATTGTTGTGTCCAGAAGAACATACCCTGTTCAAAATGGCGAGGGCTCTCGTCCCGCGGCTCTTCCCTTAACGTAAAATATATCGGCATTCGTTGGATCGGCATTCGCCATTCTCAAGCGCAAAAAACATCTATATAAATAAATAAATGTGTTGCAAATTTTGTCTCTGAAGCTATGAAGGAATTTTAGTTTTAATAGGCCAACTTTTGCCACTAATTGTTGTCAAATTCTGGGTAGTGCTTCTTTTTGTTACGTGTTTGCGCTGTGAAGCAACTGTGGCTATGAGCGCCGTACAGATGTGGACAGAGGGAGAGAGGGCAGCAGGGAGAAGTAGGGGTTAGGGGGGTTAGTATGCTTTCTGGGATGACTTCAGGTTGACGTGTCCCGACATTCATCTGGAAAGTGTGCCGGAAAACCCCAGAGAGTACAGCCGGTGCAGGGATTCGAACCCGCGTCACCTCCCAGTCTCGGCGTGGAAAGAGGTCATCTAACCACCATGCACAAGGTGCTGGTACTGGGTCGCTTTAACATCGCTGATACTACTGCTGTTATGGGGACCATATGGTATCTGTGCTCTACTGGGGGCGTTGAGGAACATTCCAATTATAGGCACGCAGGTGGACATCTCGTAAGAACCCCTATAACTGGCACTCCGCGCTACGGCAATTCGAGTTTCGTGATGCTTGGGTCTTAGAAGTCTGGCTAAGCAGATAAGTTACGTTTTCTTTAAGGTTAAGTTTTTATCTAACACATCAGATGGCAACACATTTCAAGAACTTCGGATGACAGACGCACAATTTGGATGACATGTCTTTCACCGTGCCAACGCACCGAAGTAGTATGCATTGCATGCGTCATTTGATGGACAGGCGAGCTCGAGTTGAGGAGCCGCATTCGACGCGACTTCATAAGCAAATCTTTGGGAGAATATATGCGTCCGTATGTATATGCGAATGGTCAATCGCACCTCGTCTAGACAAATGTGCCACCTGGAG
Source organism: Ornithodoros turicata (assembly GCF_037126465.1). Classification (NCBI taxonomy): domain Eukaryota; kingdom Metazoa; phylum Arthropoda; class Arachnida; order Ixodida; family Argasidae; genus Ornithodoros; species Ornithodoros turicata. The sequence continues at coordinate 144,802,326 of NC_088201.1, forward strand.
CTTGTCTACGTTGGTTCCAAGTTTCCCAATTTTATTGCATTCTTACACGTGACCAAGTGCGCTTCAACTGTCAAGCACTCGTTCTCTAAATCGTAAGTCCTCTCATATATATTAATGTGAGCTCTCAGGCCTTGATATGCTACTTTGCAGGCTGGGAAAATATTGAGGAATGCAGGGCAAATAAGTCGTTGTTTCGCTGACGCCACATATTTGCAAACTGTTTCTGGTCTGGATGTCATGTTCTACGTCAAACGCGTGCCGTTCGTTCAAGACAGACTTAATGAACCTTATAAACATCCCTTACCTAGGAGAGCTGCGAGCAGAGCGAACACTATGATCACTGACATGATGTCCCCTCAAGCGTCACCACACGTGAGTGCGTTCATGCAAATCAAGAGCGTGTAATACCTTCGGTTTTCTGATGTGCTCTTTCCAAATGTTCTTTTCCTTATTTGCAGCATTTCAAAATATCGTCATTTCCACAGACTGCAGCTGTGCAACGTCTGCTACAGCGCTGACTTTAACGCCCAATAATCGAATTTCTGTTGAAAAAGACAGCGTGCTGCATCTGATGTGACTGGGTACAAAGCATATGCGAGCTTGTTATCCCGTGCTCTAGGTATTGTACAATGGATTTCGTGTTCGAAAGGGTTGTGCACTGGGATGTGAAGTAATTTAAAGCATCTGAGTGGTTGTTGGTATACCTTTGCCTTTAAAATTTCGTAGTTCATTCGTGTTGAAAACGACAGCTTACTTGATCTGATATGACAGAGTATGAAGCGTATGTATCAAATTTGTTGTAGCCTGGCCGTCAGCATTATGTAGACACGCTCATTTTGAAATAAGATCGTTCAATCTGCGCCGTAATTGAATATAAAGCTATGTGAGCGTTGTTATCCCGCGCCTTAAGTATTGTATGATGAAATTCGTACTTGAATGCGCAGTGCATTCTGGATTGATTTCATTTAAATGGATTCCGACGGCCGCTCGCACTGCCTTCCACTCTTGCTTCTTTTAGGCCCGGTACGTTTCTAGGGAACTTGCTTCTAAAAACAAAAGCGTAGATCTCTCGATTTTTTGGCTTAATATGGCTGTCATAGCACCGCATAGTCGGCACAGTACACGCGATCCATACTGCACTTGGTGTTCATGTCGGAAACACAAGCCATCGACTCAGAACTTCGCTGAACTTCATGTGAACGGCATTGAGATTCGACTGTGGGAAAAACGAGTCAGACATACTCAAGATATATTGCTAGGACGGAATTTGCGATATGTCTGCATCCTGAGCACTGTCATTCAAGGCCGGAGAGGTCGGCAATAACAGACGCCACTAATCATGTTAAGTCTGTGGCGTGGTTCTATCGGTCGAGATGTACATTGTGTGCTCCGCACTCCACGTTTGTTGCGCGCTATCCACAGTTTTTCTGAAAGGGAACCTTTCGTTTTGCGGACACGTGTAGGCTATAGCCTGGGCTATATAACTACAAAATATTAAGGAAATCAGAGGAGGGGTGTTTGGGAAACGAGCGTGCAAAAAACTCCATTTTTGAGAGCATAGCTGTACTCTACACCGCCTTCCCGAAAGGAGGCAAGGTACAGACATACAAATTTGACATAAATTTAAAGATCACGGTTCGAGCTACACGCCGGTACTTCATATTTCTCGATGGCGTCTATAGGAGGAGTACAGCGCAAAGACAAATATGAGCAAAATCTGAATTTTGTTACAACTTTGGCGATTTTTAATTGAAGATCAAAATAGAATTGACCCGCGATGTTTATGCAGACTGAAAGCCATTGTACCTGACATGTCGCGCCAAAAAATCTATAGTTCGGGACCGATTTTTTTTCTGGCTGGTTCCTGCTAACACTCACGCTATCATGGCCGCTCGTCCCATGACCAAATTTTTTTTTCGCGGTGCGAGCAACAGGGGATGCATTGTATTCATCTGTTCACACGTGTAAATCTTGGTCTACAGCTCCGAGACGTGAATGTCGCTTCCTGTTTAACCCAAAAAGTGTGCGAACTCAGTATTACAACGCACGGACACACGGCACGGATACAGAGATGCATGGATAAACACGCCCACTGTGACACATGCGCAAAGGGAGCAGGACACGGAGATGTACTCGGGTGGCAGATGATTTCGTATATGTGCACGAGCGGAGCAACAGAAAGCTTTTCCTACATTGAAATTATGAATAACCTATTAGTACACACACAAGCCATGCCCATGTTGTAAAGTTTTTTTTTTTTTTGTTTACGATCGTACCTCTACTACCAACACCCAGGATCGCTCGCGCCTCATGCTGGTAGCTTTGCCGATGGGTCTGATTTGGTATTTTCGCTTGTTTTCGCTACCAGTTTAGATATACCTTGGATTGTGTCTCCAGAACCACCCCCTTTTGATAACGACTTTTCCTCAACCAGAGGTCAACGGTGGCAGCACAGGAGCCGATTGCTTGTTAAAAGCCCCTGCACCCAATCCTCCTGCGCAGTCGACGGCGATCACAACTGCTGTATTCATGCTTGTCTATTTTCAACAGGTGAGGAACTTGTTGAATTAATTTGACTAGCTTCAGCTTCCCTGTCTTTCTGCTGTCGACTGCTAACGTACTGTAAAAATGTCTGACACATGTATCTCTTGTAAAAGTGTGTTACCTGCTGACAAACTTTTTGTATCATATGTTGAGTGCGGGCTCCCCTACCACCTTGGGAAATGTTCTGGAATTACTGACAGTATATATCGAACAAAGACGTCTGCCATAGCAGAAAGTTGGAAATGTCAAACTTGTAGAGTAGGAAATGAAAGGTCCCGGCGAAGTCTTGAAGCGGTGATTCAGAGGGAAATTTACCAAGTATTACTGCAAGCAACAAGAGCTTCATGAGATTAAGCAGACGCTTGCGGATCTGTTACCAGTTAGAGCGAAGATAGATGAAGTTTCTGCAACAACTGAAGAAGTAAAGCGATAAATTGAAATGATGTCTGAAAAATACGATGAGATACTTAAGGTACAAGGAGAGCATCATAAAGAAATTAAACAGTTGGGAAAGAGAGTGTCGCGACTTGAAAGCACTACTTCAAATGAAGACATGTACAAGCTAAAACTAGATCTAAATCGCATGGAGCAATACAATTGACAAAATAACATAGAGATACATGGTGTGAAAGCCATACCGAGAGAAGATATTTTTCATGTACTTCATAAGATAGCCGAAAAACTAGAGATTGATAAGCCCACACCAGAATAAATTGAAGCGGTCCACAGATTGCCTGCGAAGGTCGACAACATACCACCTATCATAGTCAGGTTTGTGAACCGCGGCACAAGAAACAGATGACTGGAAAACAGGAACAAACTGAGGAAAAACAAAATAGATAATCAGGATATTTACATTAATGAGAACCTCACTGCACAGAACAAACGGCTATTTTTCCTGGCACGTGAAAGATCTAAGTTACTGAACTACAGATCTACGTGGCAAAAAAATGGCACTGTGTACATGAGAAAAAAGGATGGAGACGAGCCTGTTAAAATATCATCAGAACTGGATTTGGCCAACCTAATGTAACCTAGCAGAAGACTTTGTTATGTACAGTGTAATGTATTGTTACCAGTTTCTCTTATGATGTGTCATAATTATGTAACAAATTAAACGTTTCGCAATATAGTCTGTGGTTTCTATTCTCATATTTCTTTGATCCACTTGAATGCTCGGAGTCTGCGACCAAAACAGGACAGCATAGAAATATTTCTGCAGTCACTGAATTTTTCTTTTGACGTACCGGCTTTTACAGAGACTTGGATTGCACAAAATGAAATTCCTGTACATATTCCTTGCTACTCCCCTGTTGCTATAGGGAGAACAACTAAGCGTGGAGGAGGCGTAGCACTTTATTTGAAACATCAGTATTTAGTAGAAAATGACCTCTCAGTGGTTAATCAGGATGTTGAAAGCATAGTAGTACTAACTTGTGGTCTACTGATTGCTGCGATATATAGGCCGCCTTCTGGGAACCACAAAAGGTTTCTGGAGTATATGGAATTCCTCCTGAAAAAGGCACTCCTTATTTTAGGCCATTTAAATATAAACTTTTTATCCATTGACGCCACAGCTATCACGAACCTTTATGAATCGTACGGACATGAAAACCTCGTGACTCTTCCAACACGGCCAGAATCAAACTCGTTGCTCGACCCTTGCATCAGAAACTGTACACGTGCATTATATTCCGGTGTCTTCTCAACATTAATCAGTGATCGTCTGCCTGGCTTTTGCATTTTCTCGTCAACATCTGCTAATAACATAGGCAACTATTTCCCGCATCATAACATGAGAGTTATAATTGACGAAGCATTAAATGAATTCTATGACAAAGTATCAGCTATTGACTGGGCTGACTATTACAGTGAAAAAGATCCAAATATTTTATATCGGTTATTGTACGACAGGGTTTTCGAATGCTACGATAAGTATTTTCCGTTGCTAGCTCCACGACAATGAATTAAGAAAATTCGCAAGCCCTGGGTGACACAATCTCTACTCAGGGATATTAGAAAGAAAAACGAGCTGTTCCGTAAATTTCTTACGACACGCAACGCTGATGATCTTCGGCAATTTAAACAATATCGTAACGAAGTAACCAAGAAACTAAAAGATACGAAATCCCAATATTATGCTCATCTGTTTAACCAGGGACAGGGAAACTCATCAAAAGTGTGGAGCACAGTAAGGCAAATAGCTTTTGCACATATTCCTTCTGAAATACCTAGAGAACACGATAAACGGTAATACTTACTCTGGACAAGCGCTTGCTGATATGGTTAACAATCACCTAATAGATGTTGGTGTGTTTGACACACCGCCCCAACTGCCACCAGCGAAGTCGTTTGAAGAATATTTAAATTTATCACAAAGTGGATCACTTTTTCTATTTCCAACACCCCCTACTGAGGTTGAACAGACGATTTTGGCATTGAAAAACTCGAGATCCTCACGCGACGATGGTTTTAAGGTTCAACCAATTACACATGTAGCACCTGTGCTAAGCAAACCTCTGTGTTATCTTATTAAAAGTAAGCTATCTAAAGTAGTAGATCATCAATAAGAGCTGCTATCTTTCTTGGAGCATCATAACATAATCACGGAATCTCAATTCGGATTTCAGAAAGCGAAATCAACGGAAGCTGCTTTACTTGGAATAAAGGATAAAATTATTCATAATATCGAGAACCGAAAACGAATTGTATACTATTGGCTTATTTCTAGACTTCAAAAAAGCCTTCGACTCCATTCATAGATGGGTAGAAATCCAGCGAACCGGTAGAGATGTAGGAAGGGAGTTGCCTCAGGACAGAAGCCGCCGATATTTCGAACAGAGACTGTTCTTCTGGGCACCGTCCTCATCATTGGCATGGTATATAAAGGGTTAGGTGTGACGTGTTTAAAGGTTCATGCGAATTGTGGGTCAACAGCCCGGAGGGAAGAAAGGTTCCGCACTGGCTTCTACGGCCGGAGTGGACGGCTGCTTTGTTAGAGTGTGGAGGGGATTATGTGAACGTAGTGACCTAGGCTACAGACCAGTTACAGAAAAATGGAAGGTTCACGAACACGTGGACGAAACGGGACAACAGGCAAGAATTGGCAAGCATAGCGAAAGATAAGGAGGTTAGTGGTTATGTGGGGAAAAATTCCAGAACGAGCTAGGTTTTTTTTTTAATATTTTGTAATACAAAGTTGTGGTATGCAATAAAGAAAGTAGAAAGCAGTGGCCGTGCAGAACGTAACAGATGATAATGGAGGTAGAAGGGAAAATCATATTTTATTTGTGAAGTGTTTCTAGGGTGCCTTTTGATTTGTTGATACCGGACGGATGAAGAGCGTTGAACTTGTATATGAGATAAGACTCCCTATCGCGTCGGTCACGTGTGGATCTAAACCCGGTTTCTAGAACATATAGTTTAATGTTGTCAAAATTGTGACCAGGAACGTTAAAGTGTTCGGCGACTGCTTTGGGGAGTTTGTTGGACGTGTCGGTTCTGTGTCCGGTAAGGCGGTTGTTCATTTGTTGGCCGATTTCACCAATGTATTGCATAGAGCAGTCGCCGCATTCAATGCAGTATATGACATTGGAGCTTGTGCATGTGAATGCGTGGTTAACGGGGTGGCCGTAATTGCTCGCAGTGCTTTTGATGGAGTTAGCGTGTGGAACGTGCTTGCATGTTTTGCAGCGCTGGAGGTTGCAGGGTCGTGTTCCCGTGTACGGGGTGCTCGTTTTGCTGATTTTGGCATTGACCAAGGAGTCTGCCAGGTTTTTTGCGCGTCGGTATGTGACCTGTATGGGATTTGTGAATATATTGCTAAGTCGGTCACTGCTTTGGAGGAGGGGCTCGTGCTTCTGTAGAATGGCTTTGATGTTTGGAAGTGCGTTGGAATATCTTGTGATGAAGCTTATTTAACACGCGTCAGGATTTTTTCGGTTTTCCAGAACCTCGTCTCGATCGAGTGTGAGTGCCTTGCGACGGCATTCGGTTAGGAGGGAGTCTGGATAGTCCCTTTGGGCAAGTGTACTGCAGAGTTCGTCAAGCTTCTCAGCGTAATCTGTGTCGTTTGAACAAATTCGGCGTTGTCTTACACTCTGCCCATTAGGAATTCCAACCTTACAGTGACGCGGGTGGTGACTCTTGAAGTGAAGGTATTGTTGTTTGTCAGTTGGCTTTTTGTACAGGGTTGTGATGAGGTTGCCGTTGTCTAGTGATATCGTGTTGTCGAGGAAGTTAATTAAGTGAGTTGACTGTTGTGATGTGAACTTTATGTTGCTATGCGCGGTGTTCAGTAGATCTACGAACTTTTGAAATTCATGTTCCCCGTGTTCCCATATTATCAGTATATCATCGATGTATCGAGGGTACACCGTGGGTTTTAATGAGAGGGCGCTGAGAACTTTGTTTTCTAAGAACCCCATGAAGATATTTGCGTATGTGGGTGCAACAGATGTGCCCATACTTGTACCGTGTACTTGTAGGTAGTATTCGCCATTGAACTCGAAGTAGTTCAGTTTAAGGACCAAGTCCATTAGAGCGAGTATGATTTCCGTGTCTTTTCTGGTGTTTGTTGCAGAAAGGGTATTGCAGAGGGCTGTGTTTCCGTCGTTGTGTGGGATGTTAGTATACAGTGATGTCACATCCAGCGTGGCTAGTATTGTGTCCCTACCAAATGTACGAGTGTTGTTTATATCTCTGATTATTCTGAGGAGGTGGGGTGTGTCTTGTACATGCGATGGCAGTGTTGTCGTAATATGGTTTAAATAGTGGTCCAGGAATTTCGAGAGTCTTTCTGTTGGTGTGTTGTTATTAGATACAATTCGCCTGCCGGGGATGTCAGCCGTATAGAGCTCGTTGACGTGTACCTTGTGGATTTTGGGCAGTAAATAGAAACGACCTGCGCCTGTGTTTGATGGGGTGAGATATCTGAGGTCATCACGTGTGATGAACTTTCGTTCGTGGAGGCACCCTAAAGGCACCCTAGAAACACTTCACAAATAAAACATGCTTTTGCCTTCTACCTCCATTATCATCTGTTATGTTCTGCACGGCCACTGCTTTCTACTTTCTTTATTGCATGCCACAACTTTGTATTACAAATATTAAAAAAAAAACCTTGCTCGTTCTGGAATTTTCCCCACGTAACCACTAACCTCCTTATCTTTCGCTATGCTTGCCAATTCTTGCCTGTTGTCACGTTTCGTCCACGTGTTCGTGAACCTCCCATTTTTCTAAAACCGGTCTGTAGCCTAGATCACTACGTTCACATAATCCCCTCCACACTCTAACAAAGCAGCCATTCACTCCGGCCGTAGAAGCCCGTACGGAACCTTTCTTCCCTCCGGGCTGTTGACCCACAATTCGCATGAACCTTTAAACACGTCACACCTAACCCTTTAAATACCATGCCAATGATGAGGACGGTGCCCAGAAGAAGAACAGTCTCTGTTCGAAATATCGGCGGCTTCTGTCCTGATGCAACTCCCTTCCTACATCTCTACCGGTTCGCTGGATTTCTGCCCATCTACGTTCGCTACTGACGATCCGATGGCCTCAGGAGGTAAGCAACCCGTCCCCTGTTTCTCACATGTCGCACTCCTAGGGGATAGCTGTTACAAGTACATACACGAACACATCCCGCACGGAGAACACGGACCTCACATACACTTCTCAAGCGGCGCAAGAATACGAGACATCATGACACATGTAACCGCCGCCCCACCGAACATCACGCACTTCATACTCCACGTAGGGACCAACGAGATCGCACGGTCGACAGCACAACATGTCATCCAGGAATTCGAAGCACTTTCTCGGAGACCATGGGGCACTGATGGACTGTTCTGCCGAATAATTATCTCTTTCTGGTATGCCCTGCTATGACGATCAGCACGTCAGCCTCCTGCCCCACAAACTACACGCCCTTTGTGACATATGCATCCCGTCCCGCTCCGCCGTCTTCGTTTCCCTCAACGCTGGCCCGGACGCGCTCGTCTCGACAGATATCATTGTTCATCCGCAAAATGGCTTACTCACTGGCAAAGGCCTGATTGTTCCTTCATGTGTGTGCACCATAACAAACAAGGAAGTGGTTATCCCGATCACCAATATCTCGGAGGGTCCCGTTTTGCTCCCCACAGGATCTTTCATTGCAACATGTGACTTCCACGATGCTCCTCATCTTATTGCTGTCCTGAATTCGACCGACGACTCCTCAACCCCTTCGACGATCCCGGCTTTTCAGCAATACGATGCCATCTTTCATTCAATGATGTCGCCACATTTACAGCCCTCTGAAAGGCAACAGCTTCTTGCGGTGGTAAGACGCTACTCCTACCTTTTTGACATTGGCACATCACCACTCGGGGTCGCACGACATACCACTCATCGCATTGACACTGGAGATGCTGCCCCTTTGAGGCAGAGGCCGTACCGAGTTTCTGCTTCCGAAAGGGCAGTGATTGAAAAAGAAGTGGATCAAATGCTCTCGAAGCAAATCATTCGACCCTCGTCAAGTCCGTGGGCATCTCCAGTCGTGTTAGTCACGAAGAAAGACGGGGGTATCCGCTTTTGCATCGACTATCGCCGCATCAACCGCATTACCAGAAAAGACGTCTATCCCATGCCACGGATCGATGATGCACTCGATACCCTTCGTGGTACGAGCCATTTCTCGTATCTAGACTTGCGGTCCGGCTACTGGCAGATCCCCATGGCCGAGGCCGACAAGGAAAAGACTGCCTTCACTACTCCGGACGGCCTGTTCGAATTCAACGTCATGCCGTTTGGACTGTGCAATGCCCCAGCCACTTTTGAACACATGATGGACTCTGTACTCCGCGGCCTTGGCTGGAAAATTTGCCCCTGCTACCTTGACGACATTGTCGTCTTTGCGTCCACTTTTTCCGAACACATCAAGTGACTCGGTGACATCTTTCAATGCCTCGCAAAGGCTGGCCTACAACTTAACAGCAAAAAATGCAAGCTTGGGTACGACCAAATTAAGGTGCTGGGCCACGTCGTCTCTCGGGCAGGCATCGCACCGGATCCAGAAAAAATCAGGGCTGTGTCATCATTCCATCAGCCAACCACACTCTAGGGTTTGCGCAGCTTCATAGGTCTCTGCTCTAACTTTCGTCGTTTCGTCAGAGGTTTCGCGGATATTGCCGCTCCGCTCACGTGCCTCCTCAAGGAGAATTGCAAGTTCTCCTGGTCTCCTGAGCACACGGCTGCCTTTCCCCGTTTTAAAACAGCTTTGACGTCGACGCCCATCCTTTCTCACTTCGACCCAGCTGCGCTCACTGAGCTACATACAGATGCAAGTGGCGTGGGCATCGGGGCTGTTCTTGCTCAACGCGCACCCGATGCTCCTATGGAATCCGCTGTCGCCTTCGCCAGTCGGACACTTTCACAGCCTGAGAGAAACTATTCGACAACGGAGAAGGAGTGCCTTGCCGTCGTATAGGCTGTCAAGAAATTTCGCCCCTACCTTTATGGACGTCCTTTCCTCATCCTTACGGACCTCCACGCATTATGTTGGTTGACTACTCTCAAGGACCCGTCGGGACGCTTAGGCCGCTGGGTGCTGAGTGTCCAACAGTTCGACTATACTGTGAGGTATAAATCCGGGCGTAAGCACCGTGATTCTGACGCACTATCTCGCTGCCCTTTGCCAGCCTTGACTCCTTCCGCAAAAGAAAGTGACGCAACAATCAATGCTCTCTCTCTCTGCAACCTGTCGACCTTCCCCTCCTCCGGGAATACCAACTTCACGATCCCGACTTCGCAGAGATCATTCGCCACCTCGACGGCACAGCCCCTTCCTCCGACCGCAAATTGCAGCGTAAATGTAAGAACTTCACGCTGCTGGATGCCACTTTGTACAAGCGTAACTACGATCCTGAAGGCCAACGACTCTTACTAGCTGTGCCACGGCAGCTCCGTCAGCAAATCCTGAACAGCTTGCACGACGACCCTACCGCTGGTCACTTGGGATTCTATAAAACCTACGACCGTGTACGAAAGCGCTATTTCTGGCCCAGAATGTACTCCAGCGTCTACAAATACGTTTCTTCCTGTCTTCCTTGCCAACGCCGGAAGCCACCTGCATCCCCATCAGCCGGTCTCCTGCAGCCTCTCCACCCCCCCCCCCCCCCCTTGCGCCCTTTGATCGCGTCGGCATCGACTTGTTCGGCCCTCTTCCTACCACGCCATCTGGCTACAGGTGGGTTGTCGTAGCCATCGACCACCTCACACGCTACGTCGAGACCGCTCCGCTTCGAACAGGTTCCTCCGACGAGATTGCCAACTTCTTCATACACTGCCTCCTGCTCCACCACGGCGCTCCCAGAGTCCTCCTCAGTGATCGTGGCCGTCCATTTCTTGCTCACCTCCTTCAAGATATTCTCAAGGCATGTTCCGTCGTCCATCATCTAACCTCCGCATACCATCCGCAAACCAACGGTCTTACTGAACGGTTGAACCATACACTCGGTGACATGCTGTCCCTTTATGTGTCGTCCGACCAAACAAATTGGGACACCCTGCTGCCCTACCTCACGTTCGCCTATAATAGCGCCATCCAGTCCACAACTCAGTTCTCCCCTTCTCGTCTGGTCTACGGTCGAGATCCTATCTGCAACGTGGACACCATCTTCCCGTATCATCCTTCCACCGACCACAATCTCACCTTGGCCAATGCGACATCCCGAACCGAGGAATGCCGCCAACTTGCCCGGTGTCGCACATTCGGGCAGCAGGCCACGGCAAAGCACCGTTATGACGAACACCACAAGCAAGTACATTACGAAGTGGGCGACCTCGTTTGGCTGTGGGTCCCAATTCGCAAACCTGGCCTCTGCGAAAAGCTGATTTGCCGATACGTCGGGCCCTACTGTGTCCTAGCTGGGAACTCCGGCCCAGGACGCACATTTCCCCAGGGCGTCAGTCGTGACGTTGCCCACATACGTGAGGCCGACAACGGCAAGCCCTTTCACCACCACCCCCACCACCTAGCTGGGAACTCTGCCGCCAACTATGCCATCGAGCCTCTTCAACCACCTTCCGACCGCCGCTGTCGTTCCCGCGAGAACGCACACGTTTGTCGCCTAAAACCCTACAAGGAACGTCATCTCTCAGAACGGTGTGAAGCCAAGATGGCTTCCCCTTCGCCACGGGGAAGATGTGAGGCAGAATCATCGCCATGATCATCACTGCACCTTAGCGCGAGTTGCAACCACCCGTATTCATTCTTCCTACCCTCATTAAACGGCTCTTCTCTCGCCTTTTCGCTATCCCACATTAGTATCTAATACAGGTTGTATTAAGTGTTGTAGATTTAATCAATCTCTACAGTATACGCTCTCAGTAATTAAAACTTGTCGGGGAACTGTGATTATTGTTTCAGTTAATAGGCATGCACATATACATATGTGCTTTGTCAAGAAGATTATTTCGTGGGAATGCACTTTTATGGTTACTGATGTTGTTTACATCTACTGTTGATCCCATTCATGCTGCTGTAAGTTTACCTTCGGCCCCTTGGAACTCTCTGTAGTTACCTTAGGTGCAGAAGGAGTGCGATCCAGCATGTCAACTACTTGCAAAGGTATTGACACATTGAAGAATATGACACAGTTCGAAGGATTTCAATCCAGGAAATTTTCAGTGGCAGGGCCTGCCAGCGTGAGACCTACTGAATATTTTATGGTTTCGAGATGGCGGTTCCTTCAGGATAGGAACATCTTAGAAAGGAGCAAAAAGCTTGAAATTAACAAAGTGTTGTTTGCATTAAGCACTTTCTAATTCACTGTGGCGCAAACAGCAAAACAGAAATTTAAAATTTGGCATGTATGAGAAATTAAAAGGAAGGCAGTTGCTATTCGTTGCTCATTCGATGCTAAAATTGGGTGCAACAAATTTACATAGTGTACCTGTACATTGTCATATCTGATGTATATATTGTCATGTTCGGGGAGGTCACAAGAAATAAACGAATTGTTTTGTGACCTCCTTGCACATTCACGTTATCTTGAAATGCACAAGTACAAGAAATAAATGGTGAACTTGAAAAATGTATATTCTCTTTATTGATAGAGCGTAACATATCTAAGCTTCTTTACATAAGCATATTTTGTTACATCTTTGTCACACAGAATGCACAACCAAGAAAGCCATCTTTCACTAAACATCACGTTTGACATTATTCAATTGGTATCATTTCACAGACAGAGTACACCAGGGCCATAATCACAACTGTCTCAAGCTCCAAACGATCCTGATGCAGTTTGCGCACCATACATATGTATAGTGCCTTCGCATATTAAAATGTAAGATGGAAGTCACAGTTGATGCAAAGCGACTCCTATGAGAGACTTTGATGCTGAAGAAAAGCGTGCTAACCGCGGAAAGTGTCATAGAAGATCTTCAGAAGTCGTGTCTGGGTCCAAGGCAGTGCTACAACGCTCCCTTTTAGATGACAATGATAATGATTGGAGTTTCAGATGTGCAGCTGCATTTTGTGGAACGTGCTCCATATAACAAACATGACAAAGTCAGCAGTGGATGGCAGGCCCCCGTCCCTACGCAGCTTTGCTCTCGCGCCGCAGGTCTATTCAGCAAAAGCATGTGGGTACGCGAGAATGGCATTCAATAACCGCGCCCGCAAATAATCAGAACAAATGAAGGAAGAAAAAAAAAGTGATGTTAAAAAGAGATATGTCTTATGTGTCAATGAGGTGTTACCAGTGATGGCCAGTAGTTAAACTACTAGTTAAACTACCTGATTGTAGTTAAAAAGTAGTTATCAACTACTTGCAGAAATGTAGTGGCAACTACTAGTTAAACTACTATTTTAAGTAGTTAGCTACAGTAGTTAGGTTCCTGCAGGCGCCAACTACTTCCGATTTTGCCGCAAGCTTTACGGCATGATTGCGCTTCCGACTTTTACCTTGACCTACTCGTTTGATGAGAACGGAGGTGCAGAGCAATTGTGTCGTGCATGTGTACTAAATCTTCACTTTTAATGCTTGTCTAGTGAAGCCTCATTTGCTGCGAAATAATTCTGCAACTTAGTTTATCGCGTAGGCACAGAAAGAATCCCGCCGCAAGATTTGTATTTGACGATGGTAGCAATGGCTTGCGCCAAAGTTTATTATTGCTCGTGATTCACATTTAGGTGTCCAAGAACACTACAAGGGATTGGTGTTGATGGACAACGTTAAGTAGTTATAGATGTAGTTAAACTACATTGCAGTAGTTAAAAAAGTAGTTTTAACAACTCCCCTGAAAAGTAGTTGAACTACTAGTTAAACTCCTCAATCACAAAGTAGTTAGTAGTTATAGTTAAACTACTGTAGAAGTAGTTAGTGGCCATCCCTGGGTGTTACCACTTCCTAAGTAACTTGATTAAGCTTACATCATCAGTACCTACATTACCTCTCCTAACGAGCGTGATCTAATTGCATGAAGTAATTATTTGGGCTGCCTCGGTGTGTCCATTTTGCGAAGCATCACGTCGAAGACACCACTGTTATTCACTAGAACACTCTTTATTCGGCGATGCTTGACCTAAATCATACTAAACGCATGCGCCTATCTAAGCTGTGATTCTACGGGACGATTTGTTTCTACTGTGCAAGTAGATCTTTTCTGGGACCGTTCTTTCTGGAACAATTTTTGTCCAGAACGCAGCATAGGAGATCATACATGGTTGTTGTGAAACTCACATCGCTTCTTATTGAAATATTGGCTGTGGAACGTGCGGTAGCACAAGCCCCAGCTCTGCATTGCAGTGACGGTCTAAGTTTCGGAATACAAAACATAACGTAATTAAGAATAGAACGACAGGACACCCGTGAAACACTGTTAGGATACATTAGTGTACTGACGCCTTACAAAATTGTGTGATGACAAACAACGATCAACGCTTGCAGCGCAATAAATACTCAATCTTGGTTGCCTCCCATTGTTTTCTATGGGCACTAAACCGCGCTTTTGGGCCCCCAAACATGGCGGCTCCGAATGCGCGCCTCTCCCCCACGAGCCCCTCTCCCATGCGCGATCCAACTTTATACGTAGAGATCAGTGGGCATTACACGCATGATAATGCCAATAACAAAATGCAGTACATGATACGATGAAAATAGAGTAACATGTGGGAAGTAACGTTGCGTGAATTCGTTTTCGTAGCTCACAGGGTATAGCTTCTTTCCATTAGATAGTTTAAGGATAACGTACGCCATCGCCTTTGCGTACGGAATAATAACAGATTTACACATAATCGTGTCCCAGCGTAAATTGCAGAGGCTGATCATAAACTGCTATCTTTGGAATTATCACCCGAAATAGGTTTAACCGTTTTTTACGGTTCTTCTTTCCCCTGCATGTGAACATCATCGGGCAGGAACAGAAAGAGAAACAGAAAGCTCACCGAGTCACCATGGGTGGCGGTGGTGGTGGTGGTGATGGTGATGGTGACGGTGAAAGGGCTCGCCGTTGTCGGCCTCACATAGGCGGGCAACATCACGACTGACGCCCTGGGGAAATGTGCTTCCTCTCTCACGTATATCATACAAATCGAACGACTCTTCGCTGCGCTATGCGGCGTGAAAAGTGTGCGGGAACTCTCATGCGGGCATGATGAGTGTTGCGCCTCATTAGCGCACGCTTTTTATCTGTCAATTTCTTTGTATAAGCATAGCCTCCTATATACTATCACTGCAAACTGAAAAACACCCTTATGGGTGTAAATGGCTTGTCCTATAACTCACACCACTTTTTACACCGTATAGTCTGGAACACCCTTTTTAAAGGGTGTATTCTGTGTAAAACACACTTTGAAAGGGTGCTTTTCCTTGAAAATGTCTTTTCTTTTACCCTTTAAACATCCCTTTAGAAGGGTGTTTAACAATCTTACACCCTTTCCAAAGGGTGTAATAAAATGCCAGGAAGCATTCCTGCACCCCGCAATCCCCGGGTTGTTTGCCAGCTGCCAGCTCTGTAAACGGGAAATGACACTAACTACTGTTCTCACAGCACTTTCACCACAACAAGATGTCACTTTGAGGCTTCAGACTGACAAAGGAACATGACAAGCTACAACAAGACATTTATTTTATACAGTGCAGGGCTAACTACTCTTTTATGGTTGCGCTTTTCTGACCCTTGCATTGCAAGTCTAAACACGGCATTACTCCGTGGAAGCCAGCTCGTTTTTGTATTGGTTAAAAAACTTGATCACTGGAAGTCTTGCGCGCGGGTCTGAGAGCTTGAGGCGAAGCCTCTCCAAGGTGCATAACAAGTTGTACGTCTTTGTACTGTAAATGATCTGGAATAACCAGTACGCGCAGAGTATTGCTGTCAGCCCCTCCTCGAAGTCGATGATGCCAAAGAGCGGAATTTTGTCAACATGGAGAACCATATCCTGCGCATCTTCAATCGTGTTTCCAGCGAATACAACGCACGGACGCACCTGAAGAGGCTGGTCCTAGGGAAAGGATATTTAAACAAGACGTCAGTGACGATGGCAGGGAATGGGTTGTAAAATTAAACTGACGCGAAATTGAGTTTCACAGCTGACCGTCTTAGTGAACCACACTTTACTTACCTCTCTGACAAACATGTGCTCCAGTGAGTCTGGCTCCTTCACGCACGTGCTCAGAATCTGTAGGGTCCGAAAGGATCTGAAAGGACAATCTGAAGGACATCTGAAAGTACAAAAGTAGTCGGTGCAAGACCTACTAGCAGTGTTACCTAGAGAAATACTAAGCAGGAAATTGTGCGACACATGGAACCCAAGTGGGGTTATCACTGCACACATGCAGTGTGCTTTTTTAGGCGACACAGAGAGCGTCACAAAGGGAGCGATAAAAAAAAACGAGCTCTACTTTTTGCCATTTTAGGACAAACAGGTTATATTTATGCTGTAGCACCTGTTTGTGTCACCCCTGTCCCCCACTCCTTCCTGCTGTCCTGTCTTCATCTGTCCACGTCTATACGCCGCTCATAGCCACAGTTGCTTCGCGGCGCTAACACGGAATTTAAAAAAAAAACTGTTTGTGTCTCAAGTTGGAAAAATCAACGCTCATTTTTTTCTTTTATCGCTTTCTTTGTGACCTGCTCTGTGGCGTCTAAACAAAAGACACCTTGTATAGTACTTGGCAGCAAGGCATTGTTTATTCTCGGCCAATGTCAATGGTATGTTGCAGTAACAAAGCTTACCAAATATAAAAATAACCTATGTTTACGACGTCTTTCGTACATGCCCTCCTCTTCCCTGGCAAGCAGGTGGTCCAGAAGCCCTCGTTTGCATTTTATCCTGCGTCTCATCAGAAGTGCCCGGATCTTCTGTAAAGCTGCAGCAGTCCCTTGGAGCGGATGCAGGCAATAACGCCGTTCAAATTCCTTGAAGAACTGGATACAAAAGAAAAGGTCACAAATGTGATGGCGACCATGTTTACCACAGCAGACATACCCTGTTTGCAACCATTAGGTATGGGTATGTGCACTTGGTCTCTGATACAGGAAGCCTAACGATGGCAGCAGTTCTCTGCTTCATAGTCACACTCATCCTGATGTCAATTAGCTCCTCGTTCGGGAAGTCGCTCTTGCTTTCCTTAATGACCCAGCTCTCGTGATGCTCGGTACTGGTACTATCTTCTCCTTCGAGCACAAGGGCACCCTTTTCCTGCAGGTGATCAAAATACATTTGGTAGCATCACACTCTATCGACAATGTAACCAATCTTGTTGAAGACAATACCCCGATGGAAGTTTCACTGCCCAAGCACACAAGGCACAAAGGCTCACAAAGCTCCAAAAATGTTCTGGGTTACTTTCTGGTAGGGCGAAGAAATTCACATAATTAATACCAGGGCAATTCAAAATGTCCAGAGGAGCTGCTCCCAAAAAATACCAACTGACAACAAACTCCATAGTTTGTGCTCAGAAACACCTTCCTTTGTGTCAGCCGTGTTCATTTTTAGCCGTCTGCACCCAACATGCAAGCACGCATGCCGCTTGTGATGCCTCCGAAACCTCCTGCAGGGTAGCCTGCTCTCATGATCACATAGTAGTTACTCTGACACGATGGAAGGTTCTGAGGCTGGGGGACGCATAGCGGGAGAACCACAAACATAGCCGAGAGGTTGCAAGATCGCGCCCCACTCCTGAGAACTCTTTCCAACCACCGCCATCTCTGTTACTTCCAGGAATAAAAATAGTCAAAGTAAGCATTTTTGTTGAAATTTCACATATTCAAGCCCAAAATTGACCATGAGGAAGTTAGCTGGAACAATAAGCCCAGCAGCAAATCGCCGAGGAGATCCTCCCCTAGATCGTATTAAAAAATCTTGAAGGTGTTTTTGATAAAATTTGATAAAAACATCCCTCGCGGAAGACGGCGTGTGTAAGCAACTTGTACCCTGCAACCAAGTTGCTGGCGTCCTCGGCCAGGTTCGAACCCACGATCTCGAGATCAGGAGACGAACACGCTACCGACTGAGCCACCGAGGCTGGTTATGGGTTCTCAGATGACATCATAATGTGGCATTCTGCACAGTCATTGCATTCATCAAGGCCCTCAACGAAATGATGAGACACTGAAGCGTCTGTGGTAGCTGTCCCAATTTTTGTGCATGTGTGTGTGTGTGCCAGTGTCCGCATATTTTCTTTTTTTTCCCAACCCCAGGCCATGTGTTCTCGATTTGTGAATTGTAACTATTTTGAATCTTACCAAGAAGGATTACAGCCAGCGTGCAAATATGTGGACGTCACAGAAGGCAATAAGGTCACTAGTGCTCCCCTTTTCCTTTGTTCCCTTGGACTAGGTTAAAGCCCTACAGCTGATTCACTCGCTCATGTTATGTGTGTAAAAACATCATTGCAAGCTTCATAACACAACCACAGCAATCGGGATCACAAAGATTGGGGAACCCCATACACTGTAGTTTAAAATGAATACTGTGGTGCCATTAGTGTACAGACCATTTCAGAACTCACTACAAATACAAATAAATTAAGGCAGGAAATATGGTTCTGAAGTTCTAAAGAAACCACAGTGGCAAGGTTGACTGACCATCCTCCGGGGAAAACAACAAAAAACGTCTCAATTGCATCAAAAAGCACTTTCAAGAACTATTAATGTGATTTAGAGTAGGAACTGCCCTACGCTTTGGTATGGTGTTTATTGTTCCAGCCAACTTCCCTGTGGCGAATTTTGGGCTTCAACATGTGAAATCTCCACATAAATGCGTACTTTGCCTATTTCTATTCCAGTACATAGCAGAGATCCGGGATTCTGGATTCTTCCATTTCAAGTAGTTTACTGGTACCCTGCACAGACAAATATTAAACAAATTCCACTTTTGTGGAACATTACAGTTGCCACATACAAAGAGTGAAAATACGGCAGATAAGGAGGCTTGAAGATGTGGGAAGACACAGGTGACAATGCCTTCAGATACTGCTCACCAGATGGCAGCCACAAAAAAAAAAAAGGACAAAACCTTTCTCTGCTACTCGACTGTCTTCCATAGCAAAGAACCCTGGAACATTTTTCTCTGCCTGTGCTACTGCTGCATGACAAAATATATAAGAACAAACAGAGACCAATAGAGAACTGACATGTAGGCAGATAGTTCAACAAGACATTTCCAAACACAGCAGAAATGTACCGCATGTTGCATGTGCGTGCTATTCATTGGCCATACCCCCGTAATGTGACCCTCTGACTATAGCCAATAGCAATATTTGTGTAAGTGTACTTACATGCCCAGCTCCTACCACATCAGCTAAAAATTTGTATCTCTCCAGGAACGCGGACACTACTTTCAAATAGAATCCCCTACTTGGTGTTCTAGAACAAAACGCATTCACCACGTTTCACCATAAGAAAAGTCAACCAAGAAAACATGCAAACACTGCCAGTTCTAAACAGCATGCTGTGCTTCACAAAAAGTGCAAGGAAGTGAAAAGTAAAGAGAAAGAAACACACTGGCTGTTCCTGTGCAAAGGGGTTTCAACATTGTTACATTGCTAGGCAGTAACAGGGAAGACAGCACAGTGTTTGTATCTGACAGCAATAAAAAGGGTGCCGTAGATTTCCCGTAGCTTAGCATAAGTTAACTTCAATGGGGCAACACAAGTAAGTGAAATAAATCACAGGTCACTATTTGCGCACTCGTACCCTTTGGTGCAAAGTGTCACCCAAGGGTGGCTTCTGGCAAGGTCAAACCTTAATTTTCTCCTCAAAATTCGCCTGCTGATAGCGGTTGGAGATATTGCCCTGCAACAACTGCCTGAGCAAACAAGGAGAACCCCTCTCATCAGAAGATCACTGTGTGACAGACGAGGCTATGGACAGGAATCCATGAAGAAAGGAAAAGGTGTTGTGCTTGCTTAACTCACACGCTGCACTTCATCATGGATTGGTATAGCACGTTGATTATTTTTTTGTGTAATGAGCAAGATGGTATGATTCTAGGTCAGAGATACAGCACACTAGAAAGGAGGCTGGGGAAGAGCAGAAGCAAAATATTTTAAACATTCAGCTGCAGTGTACAATCTGTCATAATTCTCAAATGCCAATGGCAATCTGTTAAAGGTATAAAGTAAAAGAAGGCCTCA
Source organism: Ornithodoros turicata (assembly GCF_037126465.1). NCBI lineage: Eukaryota > Metazoa > Arthropoda > Arachnida > Ixodida > Argasidae > Ornithodoros > Ornithodoros turicata. Next base: position 144,822,500 of record NC_088201.1, read on the forward strand.
GTGGGGAGCTGCTGCTATTTCGAACAGAGGCTGTTCTTCAGGGCACTGTTTTCATCACGGGCATCATATTGCCTGAATTATGATGCCTGTGACGAGGACGGCGCCCTGAAGAAGAACAGCCTCTGTTCGAAATATCGGCAGCTCCCCACTGAGGATTTCTTTTACTTTGTGCTTGACTGGATCGCTGGATACCTCCTCAACCTGATAATTGCTAATCAAATTGAGAGTGCGCCATACTTTTGCCAAAATATAAGACATTATTGCCCGTAACAGCCATGTACCAAGATACATGCGCGAAATCCCGCCCTTCATATTTGCAATTTATTCTCGAAAAAGGCAATGAACAGGTGGGAGCAATGCCTGGTGCAAACTGTCATTCCATCTGGCAACCCTAGCAATATTGTGTACTGGATTCTTATCGTTGTAATTTGTTTCTCGTCATGGGTACTTGGCCACTTAGCTGCATTCTTTTTAAAGATTGCACGTAACATAGCTACTTGTGACATCTTAAAGTGATATGAATTACTTTCAAAAGCACGGGAACAAAAAAATAACTGTCTGTTGAGGTTGTTTACGCTCTTCTTGTGCTGCTTTACCACCAGCCTCTACTGGTCTGTACGGGATACGACTTCCATGTTTGCTGAATTCTAGCTATGACTAATAACATGTTTTAAAGCATTTTTGTGCAGTTTCCTTCAAGTATTCCATTTTGAGCACACCCGTTATGACGCACTGCTGCTGCGGCGTCTACCAGCACGGAAACACAATGTACTAACCAGCACGATGTACCGGTGTCCATTGAGACGGTAAGAGGGGGGCACGCCAGTAGATGTGGTAGTAGTGTCTCCGGTATACTAAAACAATTACTTGCACACAACATTATATGGCGCAAAAAAAGCAACTTGAATTTTCGCTAAATCGAGGCGAACAGCATACTGCCTGTTCTATTCTGCAGCATTTCATGATACAAATAAGGAGGACTTTTTGAGCCTTTTTTTGCTCGAACGAGTAGGAGAGACGAACTGTACTTAGGGGAGATTGTGCATGGCAACTGTGCAGGGAGTCTCCTGCGGTTTCAGCAATTAATGTTTTTGTCGAAGGCAGCAGACTTGGAATTTGGCATAACTGCATATTTAATTTAGGTTTGTTTTTTCACATTCCTTCGCTTTCTTGTTTGTACAAAGTTTAAGTTACGTCCAGCGTGCAGGCGTGCACCCTTTCCGTTCGCCTTCCCATATTCCTGCGTACAATTTTCCCGGCTCTGCTCGATCTGGTAAAGGGCATCAGCAATGGCACACTGTAGTACAAATGGCGAAGCATTTCCATCACTGCTGCTAACGTGTTTTACCGTCATGTTGAGGGAAGGGGCGGAACTCTCACTTTCATCAAATTACATGCAACTTCTGCCAAAACACTTACGTGACGATTTCAATTGACCAAGCCCCACTGGTACTTGCTTCAGGTTCCAAGGCAGGAACGACAGTAGCTGGTGCAGATGTAGAACATAGCATGCTTCCAAGTTGGTCCTAGGTCGCAAAAGAACTTGTCAGACGTATAAAATACCCTTAGTTTAATTTGTTCAGTAATGCACTAAATCCTTGCACCGGTAAACTTTTCATCGTCGTCTACATTAGCATACGTAGCGTCTACATTTGCAACCAATATTTCCATCAGCGTACGATCCACTAAAACCAAACTAAGGTTTCATGCTCTTCAAGTCGGAAATGGGTAGAAATTCTTATTATCAACAACAATGTACATTTTGCACGACCTTCCTGGTCATGTGGCGAACAAAGGACAAGAAATGGAACTGCGCGGCAGCGGGTGTCATAATACTGCAGCGCTCGCTTCCATTAGAATAAACTGTCTACTGGCACGGCTATCGTTTTACATTCGTTGGGGCAATAGGAAACCATAGAAATGTACATTATTTGGCGTGCACATTGCAAAAGGGCGGAAGACTCGTACAGTAGACATATCTGGGATTTCGTCGCATTCATCGAGTTCCACATACTGGTTAAAATCTGCGTCAAAGATCTGAAAAGAAAAATACCGTAGGAGAACAAGCTACAGCTCAGCTCACTTGTAAAAACTGTACGAGGAAAACGAGCGATCAACATACCGGAAACCTGTCACTGTCCTCCACGTAGGGCGCCAAAATGCTCGACCCAGCAATCGCAGCCCTCAGTGCTGATAGCGCGCCATCTTCTAACCGGCATTTGCGCCTGACGTCGACGTGTGGTATTGTTACCAAGCACGTCACAGTCGACATTCTTTAAAATTAGATCTAAAATAGGTTTCCGCAACAACTGTACACTGCGCAACATGGACAACATACAGTACAACCGGCATAACCACCCGCGTTCCTTCCTGTCTCTGGCGTCAATACTCTTGGCTAGGATACTTGGCTAACAGACTGACATTCAAAACGTGACTATTTTCATTTGGATGCACGTAGTATCTGAACGAATCAAAATTAATTGTTCTAATTATCGCCTGTATTTTGGTCAATAAGAGAACAGACGCTTCTAACATTGTTTAGTATGAAACATATCCCAGCGACATACACCAGATTGTTTTGGTTTCGATTTCGAACCTAGCGTTGCGGGTTTTGAGTTATGGGTGTGAGCATTTTACTATACCTCATACACCTCAAACGTTCTCGAACCCAATAACGACTGCTCGTTTGTGAATGACCTTAGTGACGTTGTTGACGAGTGAACTGTGCGATGCTGCCGTCCGAACATCCGACATGACGTGATCGCTTCGCGACATTGAACACTGTTCTTTCTGCCAAACGTTTCAACAACATGTTAATCCGTTGTGGTTGTTCTGCATAGGTCACTTCATAGGACAACGTTATTTATGGTAAGCACTGTTGTATCCTATTGAAATAGTTGCCGTGCCCTTCCTTCACAGCCTCCAGTATAGCCATCCCAACCCAGGTGAAAAATGTCTGCAATCCCAAGTGGTTTATGAAAGGATTTCCACCTGAAACCACTTACGTACAAAGTGGTTCAAGGTGGTTTCAAGCGGAAATCTTTTCATAAACCACTTGGGATTGCAGACAATTTTCACCTGGGAAGCTTGTCACCAGTAAATATTGTTGCTTTTCTGCTTTTCTTTTTAATCCGTTGGTAATTTTGCTCTTCTAGATGCCAGCCGTCTATCAGTTCACCTCTCCAAAATGTCACTGGAGAGTGCTTTCGTTGAAGGATTTGTTTCGCCACCTCCATGGCTCCCATGGCCATGAAAAGAATTGGATTTGCGGATTATCTGGATGCGTGCAGTCCTTCACCCACTTCCCTTCATATAGGAAGCATGTTTATCGCAAGCACCTTGACCTCCTCCATAAAGAAACAAGAGACCTGTCAACAGAGCTTGAAACCTGCCATGGCACACCTGCAGCTGACACACACACGGATGCATCAGCTGATGCCGACATATCAGATGACACGACAACAGGGGCCAATGACGGTGAACAGCAGCAACACAGCCTTCAAAGTGACCATGATAGCAGCTCCGCTGCTGGAGAGCCTGATCGTGTGAAGCAGTTTGCACTACTCTTTCTAAAGTGGAAGGAGAGCAAGCGCTTGCCAGAAGCAACCGGTGATGAGATCGCCAATGATGTCATCTCTTACGTCCAGGGTCTCACAGAGGACTTATCAAGAAAACCAACACAACAATGGGCACACATTTTGTCTTCTGTTGGTGATGGCATGGAGATGCTGTCTACAAAAGGAGACAGAACTGACTACTGGAGCACCTGCCTGCCATTTGTGGAACCTCGAACCATAGTGATTGGAACTGATGAACGTGGAAAACGAAATGTTTTCCACTACGTTCCGATACTTGAAATCCTGAAAAACCTGCTTGAAGTCCCGGATATATACAGCAATTTGTGCTGTCCAGACAAGGAAGATGGCTACCTCAAAACAGCTTTTGACGGGACAGCATTCATCGATCACGCATACTTCAACGGCGATGAAGAAATGATTTGCATACAGCTGTACGCAGATGAATTCGAGGTGTGCGATCCCTTAGGAAGCAAGAGGGGGAAGCATAAGCTCCTTGGTGTTTACTTTTCCATTCTGAACCTTCCCCAAAGGATAAGGTCCTCACTTTCGCAGATCCACCTTGTGCTACTTGTAAATGACACGCATATCTCAGCCTATGGCCTGGACAAAGTTTTTGCCCACTTGATGGAGGATGTTGCGTCACTGGAAAATGAGGGGCTGACAGTGAAGGGACAAACACTGAAGGGAACGGTCTTCATAGTGACAGGTGACAATCTCTCATGCCACAGGCTCGGAGGCTTCAAGTGTAACTTCAGCGGAGGAAGAATATGCCGCTTTTGTTTGGCACTACGGCATGAGGTCAGTAATAAGCACCTTGAAGCCGACTTTGTATCTATGACTCCAGAAGGCCACCTGCATCATCTCGATATGCTCAAGAGTGGCATACCTACTTTGTCATTGTATGGTGTTCGGGAGCCCTGCACTTTCAACTTCACTGGGTTTCATCCAACGGAACACTTTCCAACTGACATCATGCATGACATTTTGGAAGGCGTGATCTCATTTGTGATGATGCACATAATTGATTACCTGATGTCCAATGGCTTTTTTTCCCTCTGTCACCTCAGCAAGTGTATCGAAAGCTAAAACTATGAAGTGAGTGACAGGAAAAATAAACCAGAGAAGGTATCCCAAGATGCCCTCAAAAGGAAAAAGGGAGTGAAGGGCAGTGCCTCACAAATATTTTGTTTTTTCCGACACTTTTCACTGTACGTGGGTGACTTCGTGCCGTCTGCAAATAGGGTGTGGGAACTGTACCTACTACTGCGTGAGATAGTGGAGCTCCTCGTTATCCGCAAGCTACCCAGTGGTTACGTGCCCTACCTGCAACGGCTCATTCATTTCTTTTGTCTTGACTTTCAAGCACTGTTTCCACAGGTGAAAGTGCCATGTAAAGTACATTACTTGATTCACTATCCGGCAAACATTTATAAGTACGGGCCGTTAATTCACGTCTGGGCGATGCGCTTTGAGTCAAAACATCAATATTTCAAAGACCTTGCACGAAAACTGCACAACTTCAAGAACATCACATATACTTTGGCAGTAAGGCATCAGTACCATCATGCCTACATCCTGTCTGAAGCCTCAAAGGAGAACAATGTTTTCACTACAGGAAGTCGGCCGGTTTTGATGGAACATCTGCCAGAAGTGGTCAGATCTTTTGTGACACAGAAGGGTACGGAAGTTGCAAATGTTTCCACGCTAACTTCCATGAGAAGCGGCAACTTACAAGCCTGGAATGACATTGCCGTCCTGCATCAGTGACGATGACCTACCCAAGTTCGTGGAGGTCTAAACATCTACTCTATCGACAGAGAGATCATCTTCGAAGTACGTGAAATGCTGAGTGTTGAGTTTGACAGGCATTTCCATGTTTATGTTGTTTCACCTACAGACAGTTTCTTTGTTGTGAGTGACAACCTGGCTCTTGCATCAGAGCCCTTGTATATTACACGACAGGGAAACAGGCACATCATAATTAATACTCGTGCTCTTGTGTAGACCAGGGGTAAGATGTAGCCCAAAATGCAACAGAAGTACATAGCGGAGCAGTGGGACCTCAACATTCATGTTCTAAGCATCTCTTTCCTTAACGTCATTACCTGGATGCCATATTTCAAATACCACAATAGAACAAAACAGCTGGGTTGCACTTGCTAAGTAGAAATTACAACTGGACCCTCTGTGCCATACTGCCACTTGTGGTATGTCAAAATATGTGTGTACTTGTAGGTGTATAAATTTTTTCTCTCTCACCAACAGTAACAATACTCACAACTAGGTGTACCCATATATGTTTGAAAGAGTTGTGGAGTGATTCCACCAAATCGATGAGGAAATGCTACATGCTTAACAAGTAAGTGAGACGGAAACAAGCATCCATGGAAATTTTTGATGATCTTTTGGGGAGGGACCGCCCTTGTTCAGGTGATGGGGTGGGAGGCACACACCTGAAGAAGAGCAGCCCCTTCTCGGAAGCTCTTAAATTTCTGTGGATGTTCCTTGCCACCTAATTCATGTACGTTCAACTCAAACGCTCAGTCTCCAGGGCGGTTTGTTTGACTTACGCAGTAATTTGGCCCATGGCAGTTGTTTATGATTGAGTTACAGTATATGATGCAGCACAGTTTGTTTGAACTAAGCATAAATATCTACTCCCCGTTTCTGACTAAAGAGGCTTCACAGCATATACAGGGTGTTTCAAAAAACGTGTCATTCGGACTTTATAAAAAAAACGGAGCGACGGAAAAATACGGGGTAATGGGCACTTGTGTGGCAACTGAATTTGCCATCTTGCAAAAATATTTTCATTTGATTTTAATTAAAATAAATTGAATTTCTTTAATTGAACTCCAAAATTTCCCATGTCAACCTAACGTTTTTTTACAGAATTTGAGAGCCAGTAGCGAACTTAGTCAGATCCACCAAGAAATCCGCTCGATATTGCAAATTGAACTGCCCAAAAAAAGTCCCGAAGTTGAGGCTTCAGAGTTTCGGGTATTCAACAGCGCACCAAATCAGTCGGAAAAATCCGCGGAGGGCAGGACATGATCCTGCCCCCATGAAGCTAGAACTGTTTATCGCCGGACCGGCGTGCAGCACAGACGCGCAGATAACAAGGCAGGTGACATTCCACCATACGTTGATAAGCGGCAAACAAAAATGATTCCGCCTCTTTTGTCCCGCCCTGTGTTTTTTCGACCTTCTATCTTTCATGGGGGCAGGATCATGTCCTCCTGTCCACGAATTTTTGCGTCGGATTTGGTGCGCCGTTGAATACCCGAAACTTTGAAGCCTCAATTTCCTGACTTTTTTTGGGCAGCTCCATTTGCAATATCGAGCGGATTTCTTAGTGGATCTGACTAAGTTCGCTACGGGCTCTCCAATTCTGTAAAAAAAAAACGTTAGGTTGACTTGGGAAATTTTGGAGTTCAATTAAAGAAATTCAATTTATTTTAATTAAAATCAAATGAAAATATTTTTTCAAGGTGGCAAATTCAGTTGCCACACAAATACCGTTTACCCCGTACTTTTCCGTCGCCCCGTTTTTTTTATAAAGTCCGTATGACACGTTTTTTGAAACACCCTGTATATGTATGCACAATGATCATACATAGTTTTTGTTTCTCTAAGCGTCAACAGCAATAGGATGACACTATTATAATGCAGTTTTGTAGCAGATGTTTCTGAGAGCAGATGTTTATGTTTGTGTAGAATGACTCTTACACTGAAGGTTTTGAACGTATCGTACAGTTGTTCAGAGTCCCAGATAGTGATATTTCTCTATATACCTGTGGGGTCCATCCTCATCATCTCAGTGTGACTGCTCCACCATACAAGGAAAGAGGCAATACAGTCATACTGTGCGTACCGGTCTTATGTGCAGAAATTTTGTTCACACCAGCCTTTTTCTTCCTTGCCTTTACTTTTTCGGTTTTGTCATCCTATTGATCTCTGTGCTTAGAACTAGCTTTGTCGGCTTGGTTCCTTGCAAACCACATTGTTGTCAGCTTGCTGCTACGGGCTCGTGTTTCAAAAGTGTAAAATAAACTTGTTGGACACCACGTGATAAATTTCACAGTCAGTGGCTATTTGCGTTTTCCTGTACATGACCACCTGCACACATCATGTTAGACCAGAGAGCGGTCAGCCTTATTGCTACATAAAAACACCATTTGCTACACCAGTGTTACTTGAAGGGTGTAAAAAGGGAAGAGACAGGTGTGAACGCATAAAAACACCCTTTTTGATACAGCACTTGGTGTAATAAAGAGTGTATTTTCTCATGCACCTTTTTTTACCCAGAAAGGGTGTTTTTGAATTTACTGCGTATATACACAGGGTGCCCCAGCTAAATGCGAACATATTTTATAATATATACAGGGTGTTTCAAAAAACGTGTCATTCGGACTTTATAAAAAAAACGGGGCGACGGAAAAGTACGGGGTAAACGGCATTTGTGTGGCAACTGAATTTGCCACCTTGAAAAAATATTTTCATTTGATTTTAATTAAAATAAATTGAATTTCTTTAATTGAACTCCAAAATTTCCCAAGTCAACCTTACGTTTTTTTTTTACAGAATTAGAGAGCCCGTGGCGAACTTAGTCAGATCCACCAAGAAATCCGCTCGATATTGCAAATGGAACTGCCCAAAAAAAGTCCCGAAATTGAGGCTTCAAAGTTTCGGGTATTCAACGGCGCACGAAACCAGACGCAAAGATTCGTGTAGAGGAGGACTTGCTCCTGCCCCATGAAATATAGAAGGTCGAAAAAACACAGGGCGGGAAAAAAGAGGCGGAATCATTTTTGTTTGCCGCTTATCAACGTATGGTGGAATGTCACCTGCCTTGTTATCTGCGCGTCTTGTGCTGCACGCCGGTCCGGCGATAAACTGTTCTAGCTTCATGGGGGCAGGAGCATGTCCTGCCCTCCGCGCATTTTTCCGACTGATTTGGTGCGCTGTTGAATATCCGAAACTCTGAAGCCTCAACTTCGGGACTTTTTTTGGGCAGTTCCATTTGCAATATCGAGTGGATTTCTTGGTGGATCTGACTAAGTTCGCTACGGACTCTCAAATTCTGTAAAAAAACGTTAGGTTGACTTGGGAAATTTTGGAGTTCAATTAAAGAAACTCAATTTATTTTAATTAAAATTAAATGAAAATATTTTTGCAAGATGCAAATTCAGTTGCTGCATAAGTGCCCTTTACCCCGTATTTTTCCGTCGCCCCGTTTGCTTATAAAGTCCGAATGACACGTTTTTTGATACACCCTGTATATATATATATATATATATATATATATATATATATATATAGCTGAAATGAAAATTGAAATTGAAATTTCACTACATACATTCGCGGTCGTCCGAACCCCATTCACCAAGTATATATATATATATACAGGGAACATCGGATATATATATACATCTCGAAAAAAGTCATATATATATATATACTGGAAGAAAGTGGTTCGGGCGACCGCGAAATTAAATAGGTACTAACAAAATATGAGGCAGACAACGAAGATGTAGGAAGTAGAAAAAGGGGGAGTTATTGATTTACTAGTGGAAAGTTAAGGGGGAAGTCAACGTTGCGGCGGAAGCTCCGCCTTCGTCAGGACTGAAGAATGACAAATGACACTTGGAGTTTTATACAGTCCTACAATGACGTCACAATCGGGGGGTCCCGCCACCTGGCGGCCGTCAGCAGGTCAAGTACAAGGAAGTGGTTGAGTCATGTCCGGTGAAGAGGTCATAGTCCGGGAGGTGGGAGGACGCTATCAACCTGATCGTAACATTTGCTGGAAATATCCCAAACATTAAGGGTATACTGAATCGACACTACAGGATACTTCAGCAATCCGAGCGCACAAAGGAAATTTTTCCGCAGGCACCTCGTGTCACCTACAGGCGCGCACGCAATCTGCTAGATAGCTTAGTTCATTCTAAAATCAACGAACCAAATGATTCACCAATGGGTTGTCACCCATGTGAAGGCCGCAGATGCCAAATATGCAAATCAATGCAAAACACCACCATAGCCGAAAGTACTAGTTCTCACTTCAGAGTGACAATTAGAGCAAATCTAGACTGTAATTCGTCCAACGTTATCTATCTCCTTCAATGTAACGCATGCCAAGCACAGTACGTGGGCCAGACAAAAACCGCATTCAGAATCAGATTTAACAATCACCGATCGGACGTGACGAAAACAACGAATCTTCCAGTTTCACGCCATTTTAGCCAGCCAGGGCATTCAATTAACGATGTTTCAATTTTCCTTCTTCAAACAAACTTCAGTTCCGACCGGTGCCGAGAACAGCCCGAATCTTACCTTATCTACAAATTCCAATCCATCATAAACGAGGACCCCAGTGTACTGTCAACAATAAGAAACTTATCTGCTTAGATAGTGTACTGCTGCTTGTTCCCCTTTTCTTTGCAGAACAACAGTCCACAGCCCTTGGATCCATCCCACCTCCCGGACTATGACCTCTTCACCGGACATGACTCAACCACTTCCTTGTACTTGACCTGCTGACGGCCGCCAGGTGGCGGGACCCCCCGATTGTGACGTCACTGTAGCACTGTATAAAACTCCAAGTGTCATTTGTCATTCTTCAGGCCTGACGAAGGCGGAGCTTCCGCCGCAACGTTGACTTCCCGCTTAACTTTCCACTAATAAATCAATAACTCCCCCTTTTTCTACTTCCTACATCTTCGTTGTCTGCCTCATATTTTGTTAGTACCTATATATATATATATATATATATATGACTTTTTCCGAGATGAAACCAATTGCATTAGAGCATAGGCTGAACGGCATTCCTTAGGAGGGCATTAGCAAAAGCCTAAAGCAGTATCTTACTTAACCTTCAATAATACACATTTGAATTATAAAAGCCACGAAGTCGTCCCAATGAGAACACCTGGTCCCTTTGGTCACCTGATACTGGAGCCGTTTTCAGAACAAAAAGCCGTTCGATAGATCGTCTGCAAAAAAATTCGTGAAAGAACACCTTTTTTTCTGTTTATTCATTGCACATATTCAGAGACGCGTATTTCCTTCACCCCCAATGTGAGAAGATGAAGGAGCACAGTGCCGCCTCATGCGTCGAAGATGAGCTTTAACTTGCGGAAACAAAACAAAAATAAATGTATCGGGTGCCTCTATCGGAACGGCTCTTATCTTGGGTAGCATTGTGTGTTTTCTTTTAATCTTTTTCCAGGACGCAAGAGGCGATAGTGTGCTCTTTCACCCTCTCACGTTGCGGGTGAAGGAAATACGCGTCTCCGAAGATGCGCAATAAACAAAATAAAGAAAATCATATCATGTTCCTTCACAATTTTTTTGCGTTGACTAAGACATTGCCTTAGGTGTTTGCTAATGCCCTCCTAAGGAGTGCCCTTCAGCCAACGCTATAATGCAATTGCTTCCATCTCGGAAAGAGTGATATATATATATATATATATATATATATATATAAAGAAGGGGGAAAAGCCATAAAAAAATAGGTAAATGATGCTAGACGTGTTTGAAATTCAAACTAACAGTTAAGATGGCTTATATGGCTGCACGTAGAGAAACAGATACTCATTGAACGATGCGACAGCACCAGAGGACACGTGTTTCGCCGTGTTTGCGGCTCGTCGGCCCTGGGTAGCTGCGCATCGTTCGGGATTGGCAAACCAGGGGTCACTCAGCGAGCGATGTACACCTGGGAGGGTGACTGAGTACTCCTCAATGCCACAGTGCAAGCCAGTGAATTATAAAGAAGGGGGAAAAGCCATTAAAAAAATAGGTAAATGATGCTAGACGTGTTTGAAATTCAAACTAACAGTTAAGATGGCTTCTATGGCTGCACGTAGAGAAACAGATACTCATTGAACGATGCGACAGCACCAGAGGACACGTGTTTCGCCGTGTTTGCGGCTCGTCGGCCCTGGGTAGCTGCGCATCGTTCGGGATTGGCAAACCAGGGGTCACTCAGCGAGCGATATACACCTGGGAAGGTGACCGAGCACTCCTCAATGCCACAGTGCAAGCCAGTGAATTATAAAGAAGGGGGAAAAGCCATTAAAGAAATGGGTAAATGATGCTAGACGTGTTTGAAATTCAAACTAACAGTTAAGATGGCTTCTATGGCTGCACGTAGAGAAACAGATACTCATTGAACGATGCGACAGCACCAGAGGACACGTGTTTCGCCGTGTTTGCGGCTCGTCGGCCCTGGGTAGCTGCGCATCGTTCGGGATTGGCAAACCAGGGGTCACTCAGCGAGCGATATACACCTGGGAAGGTGACCGAGCACTCCTCAATGCCACAGTGCAAGCCAGTGAATTATAAAGAAGGGGGAAAAGCCATTAAAAAAATAGGTAAATGATGCTAGACGTGTTTGAAATTCAAACTAACAGTTAAGATGGCTTCTATGGCTGCAGGTAGAGAAACAGATACTCATTGAACGATACGACAGCACCAGAGGACACGTGTTTCGCCGTGTTTGCGGCTCGTCGGACCTGGGTAGCTGCGCATCGTTCGGGATTGGCAAACCAGGGGTCACTCAGCGAGCGATATACACCTGGGAAGGTGACCGAGCACTCCTCAATGCCACAGTGCAAGCCAGTGAATTATAAAGAAGGGGGAAAGCCATTAAAAAAATAGGTAAATGATGCTAGACGTGTTTGAAATTCAAACTAACAGTTAAGATGGCTTCTATGGCTGCACGTAGAGAAACAGATACTCATTGAACGATGCGACAGCACCAGAGGACACGTGTTTCGCCGTGTCTGCGGCTCGTCGGCCCTGGGTAGCTGCGCATCGTTCGGGATTGGCAAACCAGGGGTCACTCAGCGAGCGATATACACCTGGGAAGGTGACCGAGCACTCCTCAATGCCACAGTGCAAGCCACTGAATTATAAAGAAGGGGGAAAAGCCATTAAAAAAATAGGTAAATGATGCTAGACGTGTTTGAAATTCAAACTAACAGTTAAGATGGCTTCTATGGCTGGACGTAGAGAAACAGATACTCATTGAACGATGCGACAGCACCAGAGGACACGTGTTTCGCCGTGTTTGCGGCTCGTCGGCCCTGGGTAGCTGCGCATCGTTCGGGATTGGCAAACCAGGGGTCACTCAGCGAGCGATATACATCTGGGAAGGTGACCGAGCACTCCTCAATGCCACAGTGCAAGTCAGTGAATTATAAAGAAGGGGGAAAAGCCATTAAAAAAATAGGTAAATGATGCTAGACGTGTTTGAAATTCAAACTAACAGTTAAGATGGCTTCTATGGCTGCACGTAGAGAAACAGATACTCATTGAACGATGCGACAGCACCAGAGGACACGTGTTTCGCCGTGTTTGCGGCTCGTCGGCCCTGGGTAGCTGCGCATCGTTCGGGATTGGCAAACCAGGGGTCACTCAGCGAGCGATATACACCTGGGAAGGTGACCGAGCACTACTCAATGCCACAGTGCAAGCCAGTGAATTATAAAGAAGGGGGAAAAGCCATTAAAAAATAGGTAAATGATGCTAGACGTGTTTGAAATTCAAACTAACAGTTAAGATGGCTTCTATGGCTGCACGTAGAGAAACAGATACTCATTGAACGATGCGACAGCACCAGAGGACACGTGTTTCGCCGTGTTTGCGGCTCGTCGGCCCTGGGTAGCTGCGCATCGTTCGGGATTGGCAAACCAGGGGTCACTCAGCGTGCGATATACACCTGGGAAGGTGACCGAGCACTCCTCAATGCCACAGTGCAAGCCAGTGAATTATAAAGAAGGGGGAAAAGCCATTAAAAAAATAGCATGATTTACCTATTTTTTAATGGCTTTTCCCCCTTCTTTATAATTCACTGGCTTGCACTGTGGCATTGAGGAGTGCTCGGTCACCTTCCCAGGTGTATATCGCTCGCTGAGTGACCCCTGGTTTGCCAATCCCGAACGATGTGCAGCTACCCAGGGCCGACGAGCCGCAAACACGGCGAAACACGTGTCCTCTGGGCCTGTCGCATCGTTCAATGAGTATCTGTTTCTCTACGTGCAGCCATAGAAGCCATCTTAACTGTTAGTTTGAATTTCAAACACGTCTAGCATCATTTACCTATTTTTTAATGGCTTTTCCCCCTTCTTTATAATTCACTGGCTTGCACTGTGGCATTGAGGAGTGCTCGGTCACCTTCCCAGGTGTATATCGCTCGCTGAGTGACCCCTGGTTTGCCAATCCCGAACGATGCGCAGCTACCCAGGGCCGACGAGCCGCAAACACGGCGAAACACGTGTCCTCTGGTGCTGTCGCATCGTTCAATGAGTATCTCTTTCTCTACGTGCAGCCATAGAAGCCATCTTAACTGTTAGTTTGAATTTCAAACACGTCTAGCATCATTTACCTATTTTCTTAATGGCTTTTCCCCCTTCTTTATAATTCACTGGCTTGCACTGTGGCATTGAGGAGTGCTCAGTCACCTTCCCAGGTGTATATCGCTCGCTGAGTGACCCCTGGTTTGCCAATCCCGAACGATGCGCAGCTACCCAGGGCCGACGAGCCGCAAACACGGCGAAACACGTGTCCTCTGGTGCTGTCGCATCGTTCAATGAGTATCTGTTTCTCTACGTGCAGCCATAGAAGCCATCTTAACTGTTAGTTTGAATTTCAAACACGTCTAGCATCATTTACCTATTTCTTTAATGGCTTTCCCCCCTTCTTTATAATTCACTGGCTTGCACTGTGGCATTGAGGAGTGCTCGGTCACCTTCCCAGGTGTATATCGCTCGCTGAGTGACCCCTGGTTTGCCAATCCCGAACGATGAGCAGCTACCCAGGGCCGACGAGCCGCAAACACGGCGAAACACGTGTCCTCTGGTGCTGTCGCATCGTTCAATGAGTATCTGTTTCTCTACGTGCAGCCATAGAAGCCATCTTAACTGTTAGTTTGAATTTCAAACACGTCTAGCATCATTTACCTATTTTTTTAATGGCTTTTCCCCCTTCTTTATAATTCACTGGCTTGCACTGTGGCATTGAGGAGTGCTCGGTCACCTTCCCAGGTGTATATCGCTCGTTGAGTGACCCCTGGTTTGCCAATCCCGAACGATGCGCAGCTACCCAGGGCCGACGAGCCGCAAACACGGCGAAACACGTGTCCTCTGGTGCTGTCGCATCGTTCAATGAGTATCTATATATATATATATATATATATATATAGAAGTTCAAAAAAAGACGCGGAAACAGATTTTAGGGAAGTTAAAAACACTAGTTTATTACATGGGGAGACGTTAAAAAGTAAAATGGGCAAGGGGTCGACGTTTCGACAGTGGCACTGTCTTCGTCAGGACAAAAGATGCGTAGCTGATTACACATTTCTTAAATAGGTTTGCTACATGACGTCATAATCGGTACTGGCACGCCACAGGCGTTTGTCAGTGAGTCAGATTCGGGAATATTCCAGAAGGTCAAGTCCGGGTGGTGATGTCATTCGCCGTAGGTCACTGTCCGCTTTGGGGAAAATTCCGGGAAGGGTGAGCGCTGCTTCAAACTTTACTGAAAAAAAGAAAAGAAAGAAAGAAAGAGAAACAGAAGGGAAACGAAAAGGAGGAAAGTGTAGCTCATCTAGGCGGCCAAATTTCTTACCGTTGAAAGTGCTCCCAGATCTTCGTTAATGGTTGATTGGAATTTGTAAATGAGATAAGATTCGCGTTGTTCCCTGCATCGATCTGAGCTAAAATTTGACTGGAGAATAAAAAGTGACACGCTATTTAGTGAATGACCTGGTTGTTTGAAATGGCGAGAGACCGGGAGGTTTGGCTTTTTGGTAACGTCAGATCGGTGGTTGTTGAACCTGATCCGAAATGATGTTTTAGTCTGACCTACGTATTGTGCTTGGCACATGTCGCACTGAATGACATAAATGACGTTAGATGAATTACAGTCGAAGTCACCGTTAATTTTGACGGAAAAATTGGAATTAGTACTTTTAAGTACTTGGGTGCTTTGCATTAATTTGCATATTTGACACCTTCGACCATCGCACGGGTGACAGCCGTTTCCTGGATGCGCTGCTTTGCTAACTTTAGAGCTAACTAGATTATCGTGCAGGTTGCGCGCGCGCCTGTAGGTTACCCGCGGTGGCTGAGGGAAAATTTGTCCCATGCGCTCTGATTGGAGAAGGATACTATGATGACGGTTTAGTATATTGTTAACGCTTGGAATATTGCTGCTAAATGTTAAGATGAGGTTTACGGAACCATTATCTAACACGCGTTTTTGGTTTTCGAACAGGGATTTGCGATCTGCTTTGCGGGCTTTGTTTAGAGCGTCGTCAACTAAGCTAGGTGGAAATTGACGACCGATGAATGTTTCCCTAAGTTGAGCTAGATTTCTGTCCAAGTCATCGTCACTGGAACAGATGCGCCTGTATCGAAGTGCTTGGCTGTAAGGGATGGCAAGTTTAGTATGACGCGGGTGACAACTGTTAAATGCTAGATACTGTTGAGAGTCCGTAGGTTTACGGAACAGGTTTGTGGACAAGGCCCCGTTGGTTAACTTTACTTGGACATTTCGGATCAGGTTCAACAACCACCGATCTGACGTTACCAAAAAGCCAAACCTCCCGGTCTCTCGCCATTTCAAACAACCAGGTCATTCACTAAATAGCGTGTCACTTTTTATTCTCCAGTCAAATTTTAGCTCAGATCGATGCAGGGAACAACGCGAATCTTATCTCATTTACAAATTCCAATCAACCATTAACGAAGATCTGGGAGCACTTTCAACGGTAAGAAATTTGGCCGCCTAGATGAGCTACACTTTCCTCCTTTTCGTTTCCCTTCTGTTTCTCTTTCTTTCTTTCTTTTCTTTTTTTCAGTAAAGTTTGAAGCAGCGCTCACCCTTCCCGGAATTTTCCCCAAAGCGGACAGTGACCTACGGCGAATGACATCACCACCCGGACTTGACCTTCTGGAATATTCCCGAATCTGACTCACTGACAAACGCCTGTGGCGTGCCAGTACCGATTATGACGTCATGTAGCAAACCTATTTAAGAAATGTGTAATCAGCTACGCATCTTTTGTCCTGACGAAGACAGTGCCACTGTCGAAACGTCGACCCCTTGCCCATTTTACTTTTTAACGTCTCCCCATGTAATAAACTAGTGTTTTTAACTTCCCTAAAATCTGTTTCCGCGTCTTTTTTTGAACTTCTGTAAAACTTCGTGGCCGTTTGATAATCCTTTTACCTCACCCTATATATATATATATATATAGTTGAAATAAATGGGAGACAGAAGACAAAAGTAGGGGAAGTAACAAAAAAAGGGTTTATTAAAACTTAAAAATCATGAAAGTTAGGGAGAATGTCTACGTTACGGCGGAAGCTCCGCCTTCTTCGGGACAAAAGAGCTAAATGTGGCCACGAGGCTGATAAGGGGCTTGAGAATGACGTGATCGGTTGGGGGAAATTCCCGCCACCTGGCGGTTGTCAGTTGGGGAAATTCCAGAGCGTTTCTGTGTCAGGTCCAGGAGTGGGGTCATCGTCCTTGTGGGTCAGTGGGGACCTTGATCTGGCTGAAACGAGAAAAGGCAACAGGGTCTTATCTAGGTTGTTAGACTTCTTATTGTTGACAGCATGCCAGGGTCCTCGTTAATGGCCGATCGGAATTTGTAAATTAGGTAAGATTCCCGTTGTTCCCGGGAGCGGTCGGAGGTAAAGTTCGACTGGAGAATAAAAACTGAGGCTTCGTTGATTGAATGTTCTGGTTGTTTGAAATGGCGTGAGACTGGGAGATTAGGTTTCTTGGTAACATCCGATCGGTGATTGTTGAATCTAATTCGGAAAGAAGTTTTTGTCTGACCCACGTATTGGGCCCGGCATGTGTTGCATTGGATTAGATAGATAACGTTGCATGAGTTACAGTCTACGTCTGCGTTGATCTTGACGGTAAAGTTGGAATTTGTACTTCTGACCGTTTGTGCGGTCTGCATTAACTTGCAAATCTGGCATCTCCTGCCATTACATGGATGACAGCCCGCCGGAGGGCTAGTGGGTTCGCCCACTTTAGAGCGGACCAAGCTATCTTGTAAGTTACGTGTACGTCTGTAAGCGACACGTGGTGGATTAGGAAATATGTTTTTCGTGCGTTCTGACTGGAGAAGGATACTGTGGTGGCGGCTAAGTATGTTGTTAATGTTTGGGATATTTCCGGCGAATGTTACAGTTAAGTTCACGGCATTACTTTCTGATTTGTTTTGTCTTGTCTCCAGTAAGCTTAGACGGTTTGCCTTGCGAGCTCTGTTGAGAGCATCTTGAACTAGATCGGGTGGATACTGACGACAGTATCCACGTCAGTATCCACCCGATCTAGTTCAAGATGCTCTCAACAGAGCTCGCAAGGCAAACCGTCTAAGCTTACTGGAGACAAGACAAAACAAATCAGAAAGTAATGCCGTGAACTTAACTGTAACATTCGCCGGAAATATCCCAAACATTAACAACATACTTAGCCGCCACCACAGTATCCTTCTCCAGTCAGAACGCACGAAAAACATATTTCCTAATCCACCACGTGTCGCTTACAGACGTACACGTAACTTACAAGATAGCTTGGTCCGCTCTAAAGTGGGCGAACCCACTAGCCCTCCGGCGGGCTGTCATCCATGTAATGGCAGGAGATGCCAGATTTGCAAGTTAATGCAGACCGCACAAACGGTCAGAAGTACAAATTCCAACTTTACCGTCAAGATCAACGCAGACGTAGACTGTAACTCATGCAACGTTATCTATCTAATCCAATGCAACACATGCCGGGCCCAATACGTGGGTCAGACAAAAACTTCTTTCCGAATTAGATTCAACAATCACCGATCGGATGTTACCAAGAAACCTAATCTCCCAGTCTCACGCCATTTCAAACAACCAGAACATTCAATCAACGAAGCCTCAGTTTTTATTCTCCAGTCGAACTTTACCTCCGACCGCTCCCGGGAACAACGGGAATCTTACCTAATTTACAAATTCCGATCGGCCATTAACGAGGACCCTGGCATGCTGTCAACAATAAGAAGTCTAACAACCTAGATAAGACCCTGTTGCCTTTTCTCGTTTCAGCCAGATCAAGGTCCCCACTGACCCACAAGGACGATGACCCCACTCCTGGACCTGACACAGAAACGCTCTGGAATTTCCCCAACTGACAACCGCCAGGTGGCGGGAATTTCCCCCAACCGATCACGTCATTCTCAAGCCCCTTATCAGCCTCGTGGCCACATTTAGCTCTTTTGTCCCGAAGAAGGCGGAGCTTCCGCCGTAACGTAGACATTCTCCCTAACTTTCATGATTTTTAAGTTTTAATAAACCCTTTTTTTGTTACTTCCCCTACTTTTGTCTTCTGTCTCCCATTTATTTCAACTATAATTACGTAGCCGTCCGATCCAACTCCAACTTTTCAAGATATATATATATATATATATATTTAAAAAATATGTTCGCATTTAGCTGGGACACCCTCTATGACCATGGTATAAAGAACCAGTGTCGAAAATCGATCGTGTAACATTCACCCGTCCATGCTCCTAGAAATGTGACTGGACAACGACGAAGTGTCACCATTGTCAACGTGACAGTGCGCAATCACAACGAACGGGCCAGAACAGATTCGTCTCCAATATCATCCTTCGCAGAATGAAACTAGGGACTGTAGCTGCCATATTTGTCATGGCAATCCTGGGCAACGATTGGAACAGGGGTACATCGGCATTTGGACCCGTTTCGAAGAGAGTTGACCCGATACAAGGTACTGTGCACCCGCGACTACCGCCATATTAGGAGCTGTATGAGATCGATGTTGCCCATTATACTTTCTAATATTGCGGCTGCAGCGTGGCAAGGAAGTGGTCCCGGCTCTCATATTCAGTTGTGTTTTGGTTTGTTGGGGTTTAGAAAGAAGGCTAGGAAATTCAAGCTTGCCGGTAGGATAAGTCCTGGTTAGACGGCCTCATTGCGTACTCATTGGGCATTGGCTCATTGGACGGATGGAACGGGCTCATTGGCTATGCGTACTCATTGGACATATCAATCTAACCTCTCAGTGTACAGGTAGAGTCTACTAAATGAACTTCATCTAGCTCGGCTTAGTGCTCATAAATAGAGTGACAGCGCCACAGAAGATGTTCTTGATCGTTGTATGCAACGTTTCCTTATATATCTACGTGCAATGTTTTCGCCGCGAGCAAATAACATGAGACTGTCTGATCCGTACGCTCTTCACGGCGTGCTCTGACCAATAGACCTCACCCTGTTTGTAAACAAATGACGTCATAGTGTTCAACAGCGCCACCAGTTTGGTAAGTTGAACTGCGCTGGAAGCTAGTCACGCAGCTGAAAGTCACGGTCTTGAGGGGATTACGAATGTCGCTGAAGGGGACGCGACCTTCGGTCCTATTTTTCTTTCAGTAGGAGGCAGCGAACAAGTACCCATTCGTGGAACCCAGCCCTCCCATTCTGATTTGTTTCGGTTTCAGTCTGTCTACCAACGTGATGATGACGTTTCTCGGGTAGAGTTCTATTGCAGATCAAGCTAACCGTTTTGGATAGAATCCACAGCAGGTACACTGCCCTTGTAACTTGAAGTGCATGGGACCCGCATCTCACTATAACAGTAGCAGCATTCGAGCAGCAGAAGTTATGGAGCATACCTAAAAGTGTGGTGTTATACCTGCATTTACGTTGTAACACGACGAAAGACAAAACTCAGTTCGCACGCAGTGTTTGACTTCCGTAGGATTGCGTTCACGTGGGCCGGCCATTTCGAGTACTCAAGTCAATTCTTGCGTTTTCACGACAACAGCGACTATATCCAGTTGGCGGGAAACACTAGAACGGAAACAAGACCATTTTCATTCTTCTGAAATATATTGTGCGACCTTGGTTAATTTGTTTTTATCCCACAATTTTGCTCCCGAAATCGGCGGTCACTTTGAGCTGTATATTGACATGCTGTATTGATGAGACGGAAAAAGCTACAAGGACAACTGTGAAACGGAGTCTTGGAACGCCAGTCCACATGACTGTACAGCGTTTTTGATGGCTCTTCCTTTCCTTTTGGGCACCGCAAATTATTTAGGGCGTTGTAGGAGTTGTCGTACCACTCCCGGTGTACGCGGGACTGACCGACTTTACTTGAAATATTTGCAGAAAATAAGAAGATCTTGTTGAGGAACCATCTACGATTATCCACCCGCAACATACTTACCCTGAACAGTGCTCCTTATGAAGAACGCCTACCACTGAGTCATCAGAACAGGTTTTTTATTGAATTTGATTTCAACAACTTCAATGGAGATTGTGCGGCCAGCGCTCACTACGGTCCCACGGTTAAACGGGGTTCACTGCTACAGCTATGCGACAATCTTCCTAATCCGTAAGTACTCCTTTAGTGCATATGTAATCAACGGTCTTGTAGACGGTTGTCAGAGTGTCAGTGTTTTTGCCGTACTGCTTGGGACACGGTACTCTAAAATCTCCAGCCGGTGGCGGAGCGACATCCTATCTACCATCCTAACCTATCCTATCTACATCCTATCGATGATGCCGTGCACGACTAAACTATACCAATACGCCTCCTGAGGGGAGGTCCTCCTCAACTGCTCTCCCTACAGACGACGCTAAATATCAAGGGGTTCTCTCCATCCGACAGGTGGCGGTGTGTTGCCTTACCTCGCAGACCCGTATATTAAAAGGGAGTCTGGCCATTGATGGGTCATGCCTATACCTGAAACTCCACCCACTTTTTCAGCTTTCCGACCAATGAAGTCTTGAAATATGGGGCGCTATCAATCAGCCTATCCTCACTATTTGCCCTCTTATCCAACATGGGCAAGTAGTAGACGTAGGAGCATTAAATCGACGTGGATACTTTCGACCATCGCTATCGTCTGATATCGGAGGATATTTGGAGCAGGATACTTTCCGCCCAAGGAGGAGCGCGAGCCAAGACCGCCCCGCGCGTTTCGCAGCCGGGCGCCGCGTACAGAGGGCTTTCCTTCTCACATTCGAGCATGCATGAACATGCAAAGTACATAACCACCAACCAAAATGTTATTGCCCCCCCACCTTATTCCCTCTCCGGCCCAGTTCCACATACAATACATCCTGAGTGAGGAAGTCCACTCCATGGAAGAGTGTTTCATCTCCCCATGCTTCCCCTTAACATAGCGTACTTTCCTTCTCGCGCCCAGACATGCAAGCAACAGACATACACATTTGTACAAGTGAAAATATTTTATTAATCTAAAGGACTAGCAATCAGCATAGAGAGGTGTAAAGTTGAAACGAACAATTTCTGCAGGCAACATTCACATTCTACACACACACACCACAAATTTTATGATATTGTAATATCTGCAGTTAAACCAATTTAATATCAAATGGATAGATTCGATAACTCGACCGGGCAGACAATCACTTCCCCAGAGCATATATTTATTAAAGAACCTACAGGAACACAACTTTTAATTAAGGAAGGGATTCTTAGTTCATACAATAATAATTAAAATTAAAATTTCTACCATAACAAGTCTGAGCTTCTTCTATGTGACCTCCATCTTCTTGTTGTAAATCAACATAAAAAAATCATACATGTAAATAATTAATTATTCCATGCTCAAATCATTTCAGTGCTATTAAATACGAGTCTTTTCGATTGAAGAGCACTACAGGGGGGACACACCGCACCATCCAGGAAAGCACTAATTAAACAATAGTTAACACTGTCAGAGGGACATCATTAGCACAACTTTTAATTAAAGAATCTTGAACTTCGAAGCTTGCTATCAATACGACCTGAGCTAGGACGAATGCCGAGGAACGCGAACTATATAGGGAGGACAATTTTCTTTGATATGAAAGATGATACAGCCCTCACTTTCTTGTGCATTCAGAATCATTACATGTACACACATTAAATACAATTCCGACTCACATTTACGCATGTTGCCGAACATTTCCATGAGAAGAACACAGTGACACACACACGCACACACACAAGCTCAGATAAACTTATTTCCTGACCCCAGTCCGCTAGAACAGGTTTCACCTCTCCTTTCACACGTCCCTCTTTCACTCTTTCCCCGAAACGCGCGGGAAATCTCCCTAAATCCCAATCGACGATTCCCTCCCAAAGTCAAAATACATATTGGGTGCCATCATCATTAGAGTGAAGGATGATATCAATCCACTAGTAACACCATAAATGCAACGACTGATCTTGCTGTTATATGAAGGCGATATTTTTTTATTATCCTAATTGAACAATATACAATGATCACAAATAGTCTATATGTAAGCATCGTCAGGGTGGCCAATTCGAATTTTGTTGTAACTCACCCCCCCGTTTTGTTTGTTTGTATGTTTATCAGATCACCATCACAAATAGGTGTAAGTAAATAATAATTAACTGATTATATTAATCGAAAGCTACCAAATACGAATCTACCAAGTGAAGAGCAAAACGCAGGAACATGTGGATAGTTGGAGAAGTAGAATCAGACACACGATCACAGCAACAATTATCATTAGTCAACACTACAAATATTATGCTAAAAAGAGGAGCACAAGTTAAGAACATGTATATAGATGGAGAAAGTATAGAGCAGTAAAATCAGACACACAGAATCGTAGCAAGAATTAGCAATAGTCAATGCTTAAAGAATTAATAATAATGATCTACTTATACTCATCGAAGGCTACCAAATACGAATCTATCAAGTGAAGAGAAAACAACAGGAACATATAGACAGATGGAGGATTTATATCAAGCACTCAGAATCGTAGCAACCATTATCGTTTGTCATTGCTTGGAGGAATAATTATTCTCAACTTATATTAATCGAAAGGTACCAAATACGAATCTGTCAAAAGAGGAGCAAAACACAGGAACATGTAGATATATGGAGAAAGTCTGGAGGAGTAGAATCAAACCCACAGAATCGTAGCACCAATTATCGATAGTCAATGTTACAAATAACATGCTAACAGGGGAACATCGAATAATCATTAAATGGATATAATCACGGCGAGCAGTCATAGAGGTAAACAATCAATAGTCAATGCTAAAAAGTGTCAGAGGGATATTATTAACACAACTTTTAATTAAAGAAGAGTTAACTTTTATGCATGCTGTCATTGCGACCTTACCTAGGGCAAACACCAAGCAACACGAATTTCTATAGCAGGACAGTGTTCATCAATCTGAAAGAGGCTACAAAGCCTACATTCTTTTGCATTCGGGATCATTACATGTGCACAGATTAAACGCAATTTTGACTCACATTCTCGGATTTTGTTGAATATTTCCATGAGAAAGACAAAATAGCATACACACAGAGACAAGTTCACTGTCCCCCAGTCCCTACAGAACCGGTTTTCCCCGTCTTTTCATTTGTCCCTCTCCATTCTTTTCTGGAAACCTACGAGAGAGGTCCCCCACCGCAACCTACGGTTTCCCCATGGCCGAAATTCCTGTTGTATGGTAAATCAGTGGACTGAAGGATGACATCAACGCACAAGTAACGTCATAGATTTTTCAACAATACAATGGTTAAAAGGAAACGGCATGCTTTAATTGAACGTAGAATCCCCAAGTGAAGAAGTTGTAACACAAAGTAAACATCATCGCTTTTCTTTGCTTTTTCTCTCTGTAGCATTCATTATCACTACAAATTTTAAATATACTCATACCGTTTTTTTTAACATTATGGATAAACAACCGCTTCACATGTATCGAATCATTATTCTCTCCCTTAATCAGGAGCATAAATTTGAAAATGAAAGAACATATGGTAATACATCTATAAGCTTACTTTTATTTTTTTATTTTTTTGAGAAGTTTCGTGGCTTCGAAGACTATTTCAAGACAACTGCCAAAATAGTCCAATGCATAATTGAAAGAACGAGCATGACCTCATTTATCAACATATAATGTAAGGATCACTGTCCCAAATTTACATCACGTGACACAAATGCAATGAAAGCAGATAAAATGAGAACAACGAACATGACCATTTAGTGATGGGAAGCTCTTTTTTTGTATACTTAGACAGTCATAAACAGCCTATGTCAGGAACTGATTTTCTGGCGGTGAAATGACAAACAACAAACAAACAAACATATATTTTTCATTGACCTACAAGAACGAGCTGGGCTGGAAATATTCCTTCAAAGCCCACGAGTTCTCTCAGGTATTCCTCGCTGCATGCAAGCAACCTTTTCTCAGGTGTGAGAAGGCACAGACAAAACCTTTCTAGCTGGCTACAACACAATTGACCATAAGCTCCCAATCCCGTCAACAATAGAACGTGGAGATGTAGGGTCTTTTTACGACTTCAAACGCCCCAAGGATGGAAGTAATTGATGTTGGGGGAGAATCGGTACACAGGATGACGATAAAATTCTCTCCACACACACCTCAAACCACCGCTTTTCTTCTTTACACATTACTATCATGTTTCAAACTTAACAAAATAACTCAATCGAAAATATTTTTGAGTGTCAAAACAGACCAACCAATGCTATATGAGGACGAATTGTTTACATCAGCATATGGACTCAACAAGACAAACAGGACGAGCGAAAGCTTTGTGAAGCTTCTAAAACAACCGTGAAAATAAACAATTCCACAGATGAAAAAAAAAAAAAAAAAGAACGAGTATAGATTATTTTCTCTACACCTAGCAAGTCAATGAATGTTCAACTGGAATCTTGTAAACTACTCCACTTCTTTGCCAATCAACCAAACGAATTTGATTACATTAGAAGGAGAAAACATAATTATTAATCATCTTTTCCAAATCGTACGGAGATTCATAGAGATGCTCCCCAAATGCCACAGCCGAGGCCTCTGTTGGAATTAGCGCGCAGACGAAATAGTGTTCTCACATATATTTCGTGTAAACTGCTCTAACTTTGCCCATCATCCAAATGAATTTGATTTCATTAGAAGGAGACAATGTAGTAACTTTAGACAAACACGCAGAATGGCTTAATTTAGAACTCGTGAAAATAGATGATTATCATCTATAACGGTCTTTCAAATTCAAAATAGTATGCAGATACACATAAATACCCTAAATACTGCAATTGAATCCGTTTTTCCTTTTTTTTTACTTTTAGAGAATCAGCATTCAGAGGGAATAGTGTTCCTACACAAAACTATTGTCACATGTTAACATTGTCGTTAAGGCATTTTTCATCCTAGTAATCTAGTGTTGACATTAGAACATTCTCACTTTTTTGTGTGCGAAAACTTGCAACAATATGTAATCTGGATGTCTGAAAGCAACAACAATATAGCGGACGGAAAAAGTGATTTCATGGTCGACATCCAATCTCATTCATGACAATCATTTCAATATAGTGAGCATGTCAAAGGATGTGTAATCACAAAAGGCCTTTGCATCTCAATTGTCTCGCGACGTAAATCCACAGTTATTATTATTAAAAGGCCTCTGGCCAAGTGTTCCAGGTTACGAATACATTTACGAAGAGTGCGATTTTAGCAATATACAAGCTTTAGTCATGTGACTGATACGTCGACGACAAGAGGACACGAAGGTTGCGAAGGTCACACTGACATAGAATTTTGTCGATAACCGACAAAATGATTAAGAAGAAGCTTGATTAAGAGGGTATGATTAAACAGAAGCAAACTTGAAGAGGCAACTGCATTGGAATGATGTGCGTTCGTGAAGACGTTATACCTCCGACGATGAAGAAAGCGATTTCAAAGCAACACTCACGGTTTCAGCGATGCGCCCGAATCCCCGATGCGCAATGACGGGCACCCATGTGGCAACATGTGCAAGTCACGCACGACGCATCCAAGCCCCCCCCAAACGCGCAATCGCAACGCGCAACGCAAGCCCAACGCGGTATCCCGACTGTGTTGCTTGTCTCCTGAAACGTCTTCGTCATCGTCGGAGGTATAACGTCTTCACGAACGCACATCATTCCAATGCAGTTGCCTCTTCAAGTTTGCTTCTGTTTAATCATACCCTCTTAATCAAGCTTCTTCTTAATCATATCGTCGGTTATCGACAAAATTCTATGTCAGTGTGACCTTCGCAACCTTCGTGTCCTCTTGTCGTCGGCGTATCAGTCACATGACTAAAGCTTGTATATTGCTAAAATCGCACTCTTCGTAAATGTATTCGTAACATGGAACACTTGGCCAGAGGCCTTTTAATAATAATAACTGTGGATTTACGTCGCGAGACAATTGAGATGCAAAGGCCTTTTGTGATTACACATCCTTTGACATGCTCACTATATTGAAATGATTGTCATGAATGAGATTGGATGTCGACCATGAAATCACTTTTTCCGTCCGCTATATTGTTGTTGCTTTCAGACATCCAGATTACATATTGTTGCAAGTTTTCGCACACAAAAAAGTGAGAATGTTCTAATGTCAACACTAGATTACTAGGATGAAAAATGCCTTAAAGGTGCCGTAAACAGGTAAAAAAGGTGCACATTTCTTTGTGTTATATTATTGAAACTTAGTCAGTGAAAACTCCTTGCAATTACTAACGCTCAAAAACAAAAGGCGCTTGCATACGGATGAAATATTCACTGCACTCTTTCGCATTTTAGCTCCGCCCCGCGCTCTAACTTTACGTCATTTTGACGTAGCGCTTTCCCCACCAATTACGATTGAGTGTTCCACGTATAATTTTATTTCAAATGCGGAATTGGACTAGATGAACGTGAGTCCTCTTTTATTCAAAATCTAAACAGTTACAGCCTCAAACTGAGAAAGAAATGCGTTTAATTTAGGTATCATACGCGCACTACGTTTTCAGGGCAGTAGCACGCAGCACACCACGAGCGCGAATGAATATCCGGGACTACAGTTCCGGAATCTTAGGTAGGTGCGCGATGGAACATCTTCGTCATCTTCGAATGGTTCCGACAACTGGGCTGCCGTACTTTGGTTTGATCCACGCGGCATCGCGTCACCAGTTCGCGTGGTACAGTGGCTAGCGTGCTGGCCATGTCACGTCGTGACTGGGAGGAACCCGGGTTCGAATCGCGTCATGTGATAGCAGCCCAGCTGTTGACGTTTGCGCCAGCCGGAGATGTTGAAGATGTCATGACGTTGAATTTCGGAACCACGGAGCGCAAAACGTCGTTTCACACAAACAAACTGAGCGCTCCGATAACAGCTGATAACGAAGTGTGTTTATTGGCTGGTAATTTGAAACGTCATGTGCGCAGCTGGGCCGCCCGATTGGACGGCAAAACGCTACGTAGCCATGTGACGTATGCGATGTGGAGAGAGGCTCGCTGGTTACTCATCTTTGAAAGCAGTTATACGGGTCAATGAGCTGGCACGATCCGAACGAAATGTATATTTGGGTATTATGAGCTGCGTTCTTTCATGGGGTATCATTATTTCAGAAATGTTTGGTGGCCTGTTTACGGCCCCTTTAACGACAATGTTAACATGTGACAATAGTTTTGTGTAGGAACACTATTCCCTCTGAATGCTGATTCTCTAAAAGTAAAAAAAGGAAAAACGGATTCAATTGCAGTATTTAGGGTATTTATGTGTATCTGCATACTATTTTGAATTTGAAAGACCGTTATAGATGATAATCATCTATTTTCACGAGTTCTAAATTAAGCCATTCTGCGTGTTTGTCTAAAGTTACTACATTGTCTCCTTCTAATGAAATCAAATTCATTTGGATGATGGGCAAAGTTAGAGCAGTTTACACGAAATATATGTGAGAACACTATTTCGTCTGCGCGCTAATTCCAACAGAGGCCTCGGCTGTGGCATTTGGGGAGCATCTCTATGAATCTCCGTACGATTTGGAAAAGATGATTAATAATTATGTTTTCTCCTTCTAATGTAATCAAATTCGTTTGGTTGATTGGCAAAGAAGTGGAGTAGTTTACAAGATTCCAGTTGAACATTCATTGACTTGCTATGTGTAGAGAAAATAATCTATACTCGTTCTTTTTTTTTTTTTCATCTGTGGAATTGTTTATTTTCACGGCTGTTTTAGAAGCTTCACAAAGCTTTCGCTCGTCCTGTTTGTCTTGTTGAGTCCATATGCTGATGTAAACAGTTCGTCCTCATATAGCATTGGTTGGTCTGTTTTGACACTCAAAAATATTTTCGATTGAGTTATTTTGTTAAGTTTGAAACATGACAGTAATGTGTAAAGAAGAAAAGCGTTGGTTTGAGGTGTGTGTGGAGAGAATTTTATCGTCATCCTGTGTACCGATTCTCCCCCAACATCAATTACTTCCATCCTTGGGGCGTTTGAAGTCGTAAAAAGACCCTACATCTCCACGTTCTTTTGTTGACGGGATTGGGAGCTTATGGTCAATTGTGTTGTAGTCAGCTAGAAAGGTTTTGTCTGTGCCTTCTCACACCTGAGAAAAGGTTGCTTGCATGCAGAGAGGAATACCTGAGAGAACTCGTGGGCTTTGCAGGAATATTTCCAGCCCAGCTCGTTCTTGTAGGTCAATGAAAAATATATGTTTGTTTGTTTGTTGTTTGTCATTTCACCGCCAGAAAATCAGTTCCTGACATAGGCTGTTTATGACTGTCTAAGTATACAAAAAAAGAGCTTCCCATCACTAAATGGTCATGTTCGTTGTTCTCATTTTATCTGCTTTCGTTGCATTTGTGTCACGTGATGTAAATTTGGGACAGTGATCCTTAAATTATATGTTGATAAATGAGGTCATGCTCGTTCTTTCAATTATGCATTGGACTATTTTGGCAGTTGTCTTGAAATAGTCTTCGAAGCCATGAAACTTCTCAAAAAAATAAAAAATAAAAGTAAGCTTATAGATGTATTACCATATGTTCTTTCATTTTCAAATTTATGCTCCTGATTAAAGGTGTTGTGACAGTTGGTTTCGAGCTTTCCCAGATAAATAAGAAAAACTATTCTATCACCCGACATCATTCCATATTCAAGTTTTCAGGTCCATGACGTAAACAGGTACGGAGAAAAACGGCCCCGAAGAAGCGACATCATTGACGTCACACAGGAGCAGCGAGGGAAGACGCGCGTCTCCCAAGCCAAATGGGGGAGAGGGGTCCATGAGGTCACACCGTGGGTCGTCGTTTTGTGGCTGCGCCTATTTTCCGAACCAATTTAGCGAGAAGAAAAATTATTTTTCCCACTGTGTTCTCATAATGAGTACGATGCATATATATTATGCTTCAACACATCAGAGAAAGTGTCGCAACACCTTTAAGGGAGAGAATAATGATTCGATACATGTGAAGCGGTTGTTTATCCATAATGTTAAAAAAAACGGTATGAGTATATTTAAAATTTGCAGTGATAATGAATGCTACAGAGAGAAAAAGCAAAGAAAAGCGATGATGTTTACTTTGTGTTACAACTTCTTCACTTGGGGATTCTACGTTCAATTAAAGCATGCCGTTTGCTTTTACCCATTGTATTGTTGAAAAATCTATGACGTTACTTGTGCGTTGATGTCATCCTTCAGTCCACTGATTTACCATACAACAGGAATTTCGGCCATGGGGAAACCTTAGGTTGCGGTGGGGGACCTCTCCCGTAGGTTTCCAGAAAAGAATGGAGAGGGACAAATGAAAAGACGGGGAAAACCGGTTCTGTAGGGACTGGGGGACAGTGAACTTGTCTCTGTGTGTATGCTATTTTGTCTTTCTCATGGAAATATTCAACAAAATCCGAGAATGTGAGTCAAAATTGCGTTTAATCTGTGCACATGTAATGATCCCGAATGCAAAAGAATGTAGGCTTTGTAGCCTCTTTCAGATTGATGAACACTGTCCTGCTATAGAAATTCGTGTTGCTTGGTGTTTGCCCTAGGTAAGGTCGCAATGACAGCATGCATAATAGTTAACTCTTCTTTAATTAAAAGTTGTGTTAATATCCCTCTGACACTTTTTAGCATTGACTATTGATTGTTTATCTCTATGACTGCTCGCCGTGATTATATCCATTTAATGATTATTCGATGTTCCCCTGTTAGCATGTTATTTCTAACATTGACTATTGATAATTGCTGCTACGATTCTGTGTGTTTGATTCTACTCCTCCAGACTTTCTCCATATATCTACATGTTCCTGTGTTTTGCTCCTCTTTTGACAGATTCGTATTTGGTAGCTTTGGATTAATATAAGTTGAGAATTATTATTCCTCCAAGCAATGACACACGATAATGGTTGCTACGATTCTGCGTGCTTGATATAAATCCTCCATCTGTCTATATGTTCCTGTTGTTTTCTCTTCACTTGATAGATTCGTATTTGGTAGCCTTCGATGAGTATAAGTAGATCATTATTATTAATTCTTTAAGCATTGACTATTGCTAATTCTTGCTAAGATTCTGTGTGTCTGATTTTACTGCTCTATACTTTCTCCATCTATATACATGTTCTTAACTTGTGCTCCTCTTTTAAGCATAATATTTGTAGTGTTGACTAATGATAATTGTTGCTGTGATCGTGTGTCTGATTCTACTTCTCCAACTATCCACATGTTCCTGCGTTTTGCTCTTCACTTGGTAGATTCGTATTTGGTAGCTTTCGATTAATATAATCAGTTAATTATTATTTACTTACACCTATTTGTGATGGTGATCTGATAAACATACAAACAAACAAAACGGGGGTGTGAGTTACAACAAAAGTCGAATTGGTCACCCTGAAGATGCTTACATATAGACTATTTGTGATCATTGTATATTGTTCAATTAGGATAATAAAAAAATATCGCCTTCATATAACAGCAAGATCAGTCGTTGCATTTATGGTGTTACTTGTGGATTGATATCATCCTTCACTCTAATGATGATGGCACAAAATATGTATTTTGACTTTGGGAGGGAATCGTCGATTGGGGTTGAGGGAGATCTCCCGCGCGTTTCGGGGAAAGAGTGAAAGAGGGACGTGTGAAAGGAGAGGTGAAACCGGTTCTAGCGGACTGGGGTCAGGAAATAAGTTTATCTGAGCTTGTGTGTGTGCGTGTGTGTGTCACTGTGTTCTTCTCATGGAAATGTTCGGCAACATGCGTAAATGTGAGTCGGAATTGTATTTAATGTGTGTACATGTAATGATTCTGAATGCACAAGAAAGTGAGGGCTGTATCATCTTTCATATCAAAGAAAATTGTCCTCCCTATATAGTTCGCGTTCCTCGGCATTCGTCCTAGCTCAGGTCGTATTGATAGCAAGCTTCGAAGTTCAAGATTCTTTAATTAAAAGTTGTGCTAATGATGTCCCTTTGACAGTGTTAACTATTGTTTGTTTAATTAGTGCTTTCCTGGATGGTGCGGTGTGTCCCCCTGTTGTGCTCTTCAATCGAAAAGACTCGTATTTAATAGCACTGAAATGATTTGAGCATGGAATAATTAATTATTTACATGTATGATTTTTTTATGTTGATTTACAACAAGAAGATGGAGGTCACATAGAAGAAGCTCAGACTTGTTATGGTAGAAATTTTAATTTTAATTTATATTGTATGAACTAAGAATCCCTTCCTTAATTAAAAGTTGTGTTCCTGAAGGTTCTTTAATAAATATCTGCTCTGGGGAAGTGATTCTCTGGCCGGTCGAGTTATCGAATCTATCCATTTGATATTAAATTGGTTTAATTGCAGATATTACAATATCATAAAATTTGTAGTGTGTGTGTGTAGAATGTGAATGTTGCCTGCAGAAATTGTTCGTTTCAACTTTTCACCTCTCTATGCTGATTGCTAGTCCTTTAGATTAATAAAATATTTTCACTTGTACAAATGTGTATGTCTGTTGCTTGCATGTCTGGGCGCGAGAAGGAAAGTACGCTATGTTAAGGGGAAGCATGGGGAGATGAAACACTCTTCCATGGAGTGGACTTCCTCACTCAGGATGTATTGTATGTGGAACTGGGCCGGAGAGGGAATAAGATGGGCGGGCAATAACATTTTGGTTGGTGGTTATGTACTTTGCATGTTCATGCATGCTCGAATGTGAGAAGGAAAGCCCTCTGTACGCGGCGCCCGGCTGCGAAACGCGGCGCAGCGGTAACGCGTGCGCTTGGAGACTGGGAGGTCCGCGGTTCGAATCCGCGGGCCGGCTGTGCCGTCTGGGGTTTTTCCTGGGTTTCCCTCAGATGTGTAATAGGCGTATGCCGGCACAGTTCCCCTGAAGTCGGCCCATGGACGCAGCTATCCTCCCCCCGAGCGGATTCCGCTCGGTCTTCCACTTCACCCTTTCCCCTCCTCCTCTCCACCACCTTTCCCTTCCCGAGAAACATGCCGCCTAATCAGGCAGGCAGACCTCTCGGGTTCCTCCCAACGACACTCCTCCTCCCTCCTCCTCGCGCTCCTCCTTGGGCGGAAAGTATCCTGCTCCAAATATCCTCCGATATCAGACGATAGCGATGGTCGAAAGTACCCACGTCGATTTAATCCTCCTACGTCTACTACTTGGGCAGCGCCATTTTGTGTGGCAAGTGGATTGGAGGGGATTGAAATGGATACCTCACGCAATCTGCAAAGTAGTGGATTGTTGGTGCAAATTTGATGTACGCCACCTAGGCTGCGCATGTCGGGAATTGTTGTCGGCTTCCGTCGTTGTACCGCTGCCGGCAGAACCACCTGCTGGGACGCATTCCGTTGTCGGTATGATTCGTAAACAAATCTACATGAATAGTTGGATTATAAGAGGCAAGAATGTTTATATCCATGAAATCCAGATTTAAACATACGATTGTACAGCACAGCGCCGTTTTTGTTATGATTTCGTTGTGATCGCCGTGTTCACTAGGCCTAACACCGGCGACAAAACGTATTATTTTCGAGAAGATACGACGACAGAAAATCAGGCGATGTCAAGTTGCCGGTGATGAGTAGATCAAAGAGTGATATTAAACGGTAGGAGCAACTTATTTATTTACACATGGTAACAAGACTTTCGTGCACGAGACTGCACTACTTCAGGTTACAAAAATATGAACATGGTACAGGAACATATATACAGTTGACGGGGGAGTTTTGGTATGAGAGGGTAACAAGCTGATGAAAAGGATGTAAATACAGGTAAAAATGAAAAGAACATAAATACAAACGAAGGGGGATCAGAAGCGCAACATAACGCGAGTCCAAAGGCTTTTACACGGGAAACGAGAACGCATGTAGGTGACGTTCCAGGAATTAAGGATAAAAAGGGGGGTTATGGCGACGGAATGAGGACACAGGTGCGGAGTACAAAGGTAACCAGTGGACCATGAGGACGTGAAGACAGGGGTGGTCTCAGGAGAGAGTCAAACGAAGAGAATATGGAAAGAAAAAATGTTGAGTTGTTTTACAGTGTGTTGAGAGTCTTTCGTCGCTGTGAAGTGTGAAGTATGTTGAGATGGAGGGTGAAGATGGATCCTGCGCCACTGAGTGCTTTGTTATAGGTGGTAACGAATGATAAGAGATTTTCTGGTTGCCGCGGTTCATGTGAAAGTAATTTATCCCGATCTAGAGATTTGCACTTGGAGAGAGCATTGTTTAAAAGGTTGGGGGAGGGGGTAATTTCGTTTTGTAAAATCGTTCGACATTTCTTCAGCGCATGCCTCAAAATGGGTTGGAGCATATCCGTTTTAGACGTGTGAATTGGCCAAATGGGGTGCTCCTTTTCTGAGTACTAGGATGGTAGCTGACAAAATGAAGGTACTGGCGTATGTCAGTGGGTTTCTTGTATAGGCTCGTGACCAGCTTACCAGACTGTATAGAGACAGTCACGTCTAGAAAATTCACTGATGCTTGAGAAAGGTTACACGTGAACTTGATGGCCTGATGTACGGAGTTAAAATGCTCGAAAAACGCAATTAAGGATGGTTCATCACTCGACCATACGATGAAAATGTCGTCAATGTTCCTTAACAAGACTAAAGGTTTGATCGGGAAGGATGCTAATGTTTTTTCTTCAAAGTTGAATTTTGACAGAATGTTTCTCGTTAAATATAAAGTTGTTATACATGAGCACAAGCTCAAGAAGCGAGAGGACAGCTGACGTCTGGAGAATTTACAGAATGGCGTGCCTATCATGTCTGGAGAACTTCAGACGGGAAAGATTCAAGAAAAACTTTCACCGCATCGAGACCCTCATCGTGTGGTACGTTTGTATAAAGGGATGTAACATCCATAGAAGCCGAGATGACATTGCTCAAATCTCTGTTCTGCTTATTAATCCAATTGACCTTAAGGAGAAAGTCATTGGTGTCTTAGTTAGATATCGATAGATGAGCATACGTTGAAACTGATTTCCGAGAAACGTATATTAGGATGTACATTTGCAGCGTAAAATCAGGAAAGTCCGTGAAAAATTTTTGTCACGAAAGCCCCGCTTCACTGCATTTGTCTTCGTCGCCATTTTGGGTGGCAGTATGGTGTCATGGCGACCCCCTTGGTAAAAAGCAAACCAATCAGAGGAGCGAAACTGTGATTGACAGGTCGAGCCTCTTTTTGTGACTCATCCCAATGGCCAGACACCCTTTTAATATACGCCTCTGTTGCCTCGTAGACTGCATTGGTCTAGTTCCTTCGTGCGCGACATCGCCGATAGGGGATCGCTCCGCCACAGACTGGAGATTTTAGACAAACGTGTCCAAAACAGCACATTGCGCTAGTGTTGCGATCCCGGATATCCCGAATCCCAAAATCCCAGGAAACCGGCTGTTTTTCACTTCCCAAAATTTCGAAATTTTTGGAGAAAAAAAATTGTGGAAATTCGGAATTTGCGGTGAATACCATACACCTAATGTTAGCGCCGTCGCGACGCAGAACAGTGTAAGAATTCCGAGTTCATTAATTTCTAGCAGGCGTTTCGAATAATAATTGATTATCCCTAGCTGCATCTCAAACACTCTGGAGGCGTACGCGTCTCATGTCATTCCTTGCGGGACGCCGGCATGCAGGCCACCCTGGTTGACGTATGAAATACATGCGCCTGAACTCAGTGCGTTACTTTTGTCGTTTGAGGGGCATCGGCGCCGCCGAACTGCTTTTATAGGGGGCGCGCACATGGACAACAGCACATATAAAGGTATAAAGAAACAAGGAATTTCGAAGACGCGCCTTTTTCTCAACATGAAGCATCCAGGGGCACCTACCCTCTGTTGATGCATCAGTGATTCACCTTGGGAAGTCGAATCTTTGTTTCGTATTCCGTGACAGTATATGAAATAAATCTGTGGGCACTATGCACGATAACTGGGAATAAAGACGATCCTTTTGTCATGGAGACCAATAAACGGGCCTTATCAATTGAACCTCTGTATGCAGTGAGGGGATAACTCGAATCATCCCCTTTTTAGTGTTTTTGTTGCAATGACATCTACATTCCAGTATGTACTTGTGAATGAAAATTTAGGACCGTATTGGAATTTATTGACTCGCTATAGGAGGATAAGAAACGGGAAATGCATGCGTGTCAATGGGATGGATAGCCAGATCAGGCTCCTTTTCTACACACGCATATAAATGGTGTAGCCTAAATTTTGCTACGATGTGGAAATCAGTTTGGACTTCCACTCTGAAAACATGTTCTTTCTACATCACGTGACCATGTCAACAGTGCTACTGAGCGTTGTAATCGGAAAAACGTGTGCACTATGCTAACAAGTCATATTTTCCTGGCTATATAGAACATTATTTTTCAAGATTATGCTCGTTTAGCAGCACGATAATCAATATCTAGGCTGCTTCACTGCACAAAGGTAACTTCGGCCGTCCTGGCCTCACCATGAAAGTCAGACTCGTGAAAACTGTTTTGCCCTGCACGAAAACCCTGTGCGTGCGGTGTTATATAGAAAAAGGAAATATGTCACGCTCCTGGGTTTTGTTCAATTTCTGCTAAATCCCACATCCAGAAACGATGCCAACGGGACGTGCATGTAGAGTAGACACAGGCATACATGTTACACATTTTGCATTTGCGTTATTCGAGGAGACTCATCTACAATTATTTTACCAAATATTCACTGGCAGTTTTCCAGGTCTGGGATTTTTCGACTTCTCCCCTTATTGCATACAGAGGCTCAATTTTTGGATAAAAATGAACGTTTCGATTAACACGCACACAGGAATCGTCAGAGTTACCACACAAAGGATGTGCATGCCTGCTGTTTCGGTGTTACATAATTCCCGGTAGTATCCCGGTATTAGTAAAAAAAATCGCCCAATCTGCGGTCTGCAAAATTTACCC
Organism: Ornithodoros turicata; assembly: GCF_037126465.1. Classification (NCBI taxonomy): domain Eukaryota; kingdom Metazoa; phylum Arthropoda; class Arachnida; order Ixodida; family Argasidae; genus Ornithodoros; species Ornithodoros turicata. The sequence continues at coordinate 144,859,335 of NC_088201.1, forward strand.
GGGGCTTCCAATACTACATAAAAACATATGAGAATCTGGCGTTGCTTCTGAAGTGTCTCTGAGTGTGTGACAGATGTAGAATTCGCGTTTTCTGCCAAATTGGAATCTCGTGCTCAGCGAGCCAACTGGTTACGTACCGGCTGAGATACCAACGCCGGAGGTGATTACTTATCTTTTTGATGAAAACTGATTATCGGCGCGTAGTGGCGGCGCTTCACAATCTCCACCACCCTTTCTTCTGTCCTTGGAAAGCACAGCTGCAGTGGACCAATGAGTTGCTCTTCTCCCAATGCAAAAGTAAAAAAAAGGAGAAAAGCCATGCAAGGACTTATACCTGTTTCCTATGCAAAAATTGTGCAGTTCGAAAATGCAAACCAACGATGATTCTATAGAAAGGAAAAGTAAACACCACGTAACTTCCTGATGGGTCATCAGAACCTGTAATCTGAGAAAAATCAAACCATCAGTGGTGATGGCTTGATGGACTATAAGGATGTCTTGTGTCTGACGGCTTCACCATATTATGTTATTGTTTGATGGCCTTCGAAAACCATTGATGTGTCGATGGGACCAACAACAATAGCAACTTTATTCGAGGATGACCAGTATCTACAGTCTAGTAATTGCAAATGTAGAAACCTTGCTTGAGAGACGTAGTCCGTAGTCCTTCAGCATAGTCCGTTCAGACAATACGTGCTGAGAACTCTGTAGTTGTGTCCAGCAGTGCTGTAGTCTGCTTTACCTGTAGCGTTAAGAAAGGGCTGCCTCGTTGTTAAGTTTACTGAGCACCACGTCCATGTAGCATATTTATATATATATATATAATATATAATAGTATTTATTTCCACAAACGTGGCGGAGCCAGAGACAAAAAGCTCTATCAGACCTTGGCAAAGGCCTCTGGCACCTACAGCCGGAGCACATCATACAGTATACTCAACATACACAAATTAAAGCATTCAAGCATTTCTTGAGCTCTATGGCTTTCCCGGGCTAGCTTTGTCCGGCTTCTGGTTGTCCATAGGACAGGTTGTTCTTTGCCAGTAGTGAACCACGTAATACAGGCATTTAGAATGGAATGATCGGATCAGGGTTGTGCCTCGTGAGCCACCTAGTCGTATGGCCAACGTTCAAGAGACAGAGCGCAACGGACGATGCTGTATGAGCTCACACTCTTAAATTTTATGCACCTTCTTGGGTATAATTGGATGATACCATAACTGATTACTTTTTGTGTGTAAATCTACCCCTTAAAATGGAAGTACGCCCTCCAGGAGAGGTGCTAATTGGACACCATCTCGGGTTTAACTGAATAGTACCATAACTGAATTCATTTTCGGTGTAAATCAAGACACTTAAACAATGGCGTAACGTGTGCAGCTTTGTTTCCATAGTGAGTGTATCATGCATACCAACCAAAGTAACGTTACAGTGTAACAGGTTATGGGCCCAGAACATTACGACGACTAGCATTGGACCAGCAAGGCAAGTACCCGTGGTTACGCTGTCAGTCAGTAAGACGTTTGTCGCATGACGATCTTTAATGGCGTCCGCAGATGAATTTAAGATTGAGAAGGTGACGTCGGAGAATTATCATGCCTGGCCAATCAAGACCAAAGCTGCACTCGTGCAGAAGGGCTGCTGGGAGGCTGTCGACCCAGGATGCTCAGGCACTGAAATGACGAACGACGGAAGAAATCCGATAACAGGGCACTCACCTTTCTTTTCTTGGTGGTGGAAGATAGTTGTTTAGATAACATTGGTGCCTGTGCCAAAAGAAGGATGGGGCATCTTGCGTGAGATGGACACGAAATACGGACTCCTACACATTTTGCAGTTGTTACGTGATTTCGTGAACGTTCGAATGAAGAAAGTGAAGACCCATGAAGGCGTATTTGAGTAGGCTCATGGATTAGCACAGGATGCTCTTCAATGCAGGATACGGTTTTACGGACAAGGAAGTGCCACAAGTAATGTTCTTGGGTCTACCCGAAAGCTATGAACTCCTCATCTTCAAGCTCGAGCAGGACGAAGCCACCCTTACCACGAAGGAAGTGAAAGCCAGACTACTTGTCGAGGAGAAGAGGAAGATCCGGCGTAACGAGGAACAGTCGACAGATCCGCACGGCGAGGCAACAGCTCTTTTGACCAAGAACAAGTCAGTTCCGAAACCTGCGCGGACACGACAGGACGACAGAAAGGACCGCAACGTGGGCAGGAGGAATCGCGGGTCTCACCCCACGACGAAGCGACCTGTCCGATGTTTCGCGTGCGGCAAGTGCGGGCATATCGCCAGGCATTGCGAAGAAGACTCTGACGATCAAGCCAGTGACCATGCAGAGAGAGGTCCCGTCTTATCCGACAGGAAAGTAACTCACGAAGCACTGTGTGCGACCAGCCGTGTCGTGCCAGGGAGTCAAGTCTGGTATCTGGATAGCGGCGCTACCGACCACATGACGTCAGACAGGACCAAGCTTCGTAACTTCAGATCAGCACCATCGACGCTGGAGATGGCAAATAAAGACGTCGTGGAAATCGTAGGGAAAGGCGAGACACAGTTCGAGCTTGTAACCGGCAATGGCGGGAAGTCAATCCTTTTGAAGGACGTCCTCTACGTACCAGCACTAGATGGAAATCTCCTGTCAGTTGGACGAATTGAAGAGCTCGGGTTCAGAGTCGAAAAGGGCGACTATACAGGGTGTCCCAGAAAACGTGTCATTGAATTATAATAAAAAGCTACGCCACCTAGAATCACGCGGTCAACGGCATTTGTTCTTATTAGATTTTTGCCACCTCCTAATTTGAATGTCATGTACTCCAAGTTTAATTATGTAAATATTTGCGAACTGAACTCGGAAATTTGCCAAGTAAATGTCACTTTTCTACCACACCAATATGAAGAGCGTGCCGAATTCACTCAAATTCATAATAATTCACAGTGATATTCACAAGCTATCCCATCGGAAAAAATAGTCGAATATCATGCTTTTCGGAGCGCCGGACCATAGCGCGCGATGACTTTTGGAGCGGAATCGCTCTCAGTGCGACGAAAGGAGCTTCCGAAGCCAGCCCACAGAGTGATGGTAGAAAAAGTAACAGTTCCTAAAATTGGAAGAGGCAAAGCATTATCCCAGCAAAAGTCGAACGCGATAAGCCGTGCCTGTTTTATCTCTTTCTGCGATGTCGTGGAGGGCTGGGTTTCCAACCTCATTTCGTCGGACTGACGAAGATTGCGCTGAAAAATTCATCGTGCGCTATTCTGTGCGACCTCCGTAGAGCGTGATGTTCGGCTATTTTTGCGATGAGATAGCTCCTGAATATGCCTGTCAATTATCATTAATTTGACTAAATTAGACACGCTCTTCACATTGGTGGGGTAAAAAAGTGACCTTTACTAGGCAAATTTCCGACTTAAGCTCGCAAAAATTTACATAATTGAACTTCCGTTACACGACATTTATATGAGGAGGTGGCAAAAACCCAGTAAGAACAAATGCCATTGACCGCATGACTCTAGGTTGTGTAGTTTTTTTTATTATAATTCAATGACACGTTTTCTGGGAGATCCTGTATATGGTGAGCGAGAAGCGCCCAGTATCGAAACTCTCAAAGGCTGTTAACACTTCCATTCTCCATCGACGACTGGGACACCTACACCTGGACGCCGTACATCATACGCGGTACAGACGACGAGAGATGTTCAGTGTGTCTACTAGGGAAATTGACGAGGAAGAGCTTTCCAAGCACTGCCGCTATTTTGCGAGCCAAGTCACCACTGAAACTGGTGCACTCAGACGTTGGGAGTGTCACCCCGACTTCCAAGGGATGGTCAAACTTTTTTGTAACCTTCATCGATGACTACACGCGGTATACAGTGGTATACCCAATAAAGAAAAAAAACAGCCGAAGTACTAGAAAAATTTATTCTGTACAAGCGCATGGCAGAGAACTTCCATGGGTCAACCATTAAACAACTCCGTAGCGACAATGGTGGGGAGTATGTCGGGAAGGATTTCGTCCGGTACCTGCAAAAGTACGTCATACGAAGAGGGCTAATGGTACCGGGTACTCCGCAACAGAACGGAGTAGCCGAAAGGATGAATAGGACCCTACTGGACGTGACGAGATGTTTACTGATAGAGTCTGGACTCACCAAAACGCTTTGGGCCGACGCTTTGGCAACAGCCTGCTACATAAGAAACAAATGTCCTTCCAGCTTAATTGGCCAACAAGTGCCGGAAGCGCTATGAACCGGGAGAGAAGCCACCATCGACCATATGAGGGTATATGGTTGCAAGGTCTGGGCCGCTCGGAAGCAACATCGAAAGACGAAGCTGGACCCTAAGGCTGTGGAGTGCGTTTTCGTCGGGTACCCAGATGGTGTAAAAGGTTATAAGCCCTGGGACAAGAAAACGACAGTTTCTTCGTCAGTCGCGACGTAGTGTTTGACGAGAACAGCTTTCCGTGCCGAAACGCCAACCCAGTCGACAAGCTGGAAACTTCGCACGGAATGGTTCCGGCCGAGCGTGACCAAGGTTTCGCATTGAGCTTTGACGACCTGGTCGAAGACAACGAAACGGCGTCACAACAAGAGGACACGCCAAAAGGGGGCGACATGGATCCCTCGGATGACTACCCGAAGCAGTAAGTTTCGGACGTGAAACAGCCACTGCAGGATGCCACACCCCTACTCAGACGTTCCGATAGGTTAGCCTCCAAGCCAAGGCCGAACTACTCGTGTTGTGTCGTTAAAAGGACAGATTTTCCCCCCGACCTCAAGACTGTAGAAGAGGCGCTCTGAGCGCCAGACGGACGCAAATGGCGAGAGACCATACAGGAGGAGCTGACCAACTTGAATGGGTACTCCGCAAGAAGTATAAGCAAAACGGCGTACTAGAGAGGTACAAGGCCCGTTTGGTTGCTTGCGCGGGTAATCCCAGGTGAAAGGGGATTGACTTCAAGGAGACTTTCTCGCCGGTGATAAAGCTGAAGTCACTTCGCATACTACTGGCACTGGCCGTCGAAAGAAGCTGGCCTGTTCATCAAGTCGACATCACAGCTGCTTATCTAAATGGGTCACTAGAGGAAACTATCTTCATGGAACGACCAGCTCTCTTCCATGAGGGAAGCAGGGATGACGTCTGCCTATTAAGGAAGAGCCTCTACGGTCTGCGCCAGTCCGGAAGACAATAGAACATGAGGCTTGCCGAATTGCTAAGGAGAGGTGGTTTGACGAGGTCGAAGGCAGGCCCATGCGTCTATTTCGACAACGAAAGAGGCGTCATCGTTAGTGTCTACGTGGACGATATCCTTATTGGTGCGAAAAGTGAGGATGACATAAACACGTTCAAGAGAAGCATAGGGGCTGAATTCGAGGTCAAGGATCTCGGAGAAGCGCACCATACTCTCTCTATGGGGATCCGACGTCATGGTGATGGGAGGTTGACTCTGGATCAGGTATCCCGAAGAGATTGTGGACCTCTTTGGAATGAGAGACTTAAGGGCGTCCACACCACAGGATCCAGGGATGAAGTTCAGAGCATCTCAAGAGGCCCACCCTTCAGAAGACATGTCTCGCAGATTCCGCCAAGGAGTAGGTGGCTTACTTTACCTTGCGGGGAGCACGAGACCCGATCTTGCTTTCTCTGCCTCCTACTTAAGTCAAATCAACGAACAGCCTACAACAGAACACTGGAATGGAGTAAAGCACGTCCTACGGTACGTCAAGCAGACAAAGAAGTATGCCTTAACGTACACGAAGACCGGGAAAGTCGTGCAGGCCCTCTGTGATGCAGTTTGGCCGAGCGACAAGGTTGATAGGCGCTCTTTTAGCGGCTACACATTCATTTTGGCAGGCGCGGCGATCTCCTGGAGCAGCAGGAAGCAAAAATCAACTGCACTATCCACTATGGAGGTCGAGTATCTGGCGATGTGCGAAGAGGCTAAAGAGATGTTGTGGCTGCAACATTTTGCTCAGGAACTCGGTCCACTTCGATTCGTCCAGGAACCGCACCTGCTATACGTTGACAATGAAGGCGCCATCGCAGTAGCGACCAATCAGATAACATCTGAGCGGAAAAAACACATTGAACTGCGGCATTTATTTTTTCGGGAAAAGGTCGAAGAAGGCAAAATACAGCTGCAGTACGTCAGGACATCGGAGAATACAGGAGATATTCTGACGAAAGCTTTAAACGGGGAGGGGACTCGTGGACTATGCGACTCCCTGGGCCTTCGAAAAGGCGTGTAGACGACATCTCGAGGGGGAGTGTTAAAGATGGACAATATGTCGTCTACTTTCAGTTTCGTTTTCTATGTTCACGTGCTTCTAGTGCATACCACCGCATGTCTCGTGTTCACATTCTCTCATCGTTAAACCTCGGCGGCCGTTACCGTCAGCTTCGACTTGCCTGCTCCCTTTTCTTGCTGAACCCTGGCGTTACAGTGTAACAAGTAAATGCATAACATGAACATGTAATGCAGGGTTCTCCCAATACATCAATTCCGAACTGGTCCCATATTGGACCAATATACGGTCTGGTATGCAGATAAGGATGTACGCGCTTAGAGTTAATGATAAAATTTGGAACATCGCATAAATGGCATAACGAACCAAAAGCTCGCTTAGAAAGGAGTTTCCCTTCTAAGAGAAAACAGATACCATATACACTGCTGGTCTTGCGCGCGTCTGCAAATTTAATAGCCCTGCTCGCTTCCCAGTCAAAACGAAGGGTGAGATGTCTAAGTGAAATTTGATTATATACACAAAAAACACTGAAGTGAGGCATTCCTTGGAATATCAACTCACCATCAAGATAAATGTTTATTACTGGTTTTAGTATGAGTGAAAATTAAGACTCAGCGCAGCGTACACGGCATTCATATTCTAGGACAATGTTAAACTTTTTCCTTAGTTAGACCCTCTTCACAGCAGTAGCAGTAGCCACAGATACACCCTCCAGATCAGACTCTGTAACTATTACACCCATAGAACGCCCCCCATGCAAACTTTTTTTTTGCCCAAAAGAGTGTAACAGGGGTGTGCAAAACGCTTTACAACCAAATTACACCCCATATGCACCCAGAAGGGTGCTGAGAATTTTACAGTGCAGACTGTGGAATCTCTCAGCCTGATCATCCAGCAAAATATCATACAACCATCCATCAACGCCCTACCTAATCAGCTGTAGCGTCACTGTCCAAGAGCGTAACGACGAGTTCGGAGGCCCTGAGCATTCACTAAAGCATAACTGCGAGTAGTATACTTCACGCCAACCAGAGGGACCTACTCTTCTACCCTATTCACGTTCCCACTAAGGTGTTACAGGTGACGTGTTTACAAATTGCGTGACTGATTGTGTGTCAGCATACAGGTACTATATCTTTCCACGGCGAACTGGACTTTAAAATATCCCGAGAAAACATGACGTGAGGTGTGACACCGTGAAGGTCGTTATTTTTATCGTTTTAATGCGCATCGGCACAGGCGTGTCGACACCGTCCCTAATTATTGCCGAGGTTTTTGCATCCTGATTTATTCTGAGCTGAACGAAATTGAGATAAAATTTAGTTATCGTCATTCGTTCCATTTACTCACACCAGGGAAAGATATGGATGACAGGTTCGAATGTACATACTTACACAGTGGTTGCGCCAGCGGGACGACAATGATTCTCCACGACATCACTACATCCACTAGCATTCATCAGGCACAATCGCAAAAAGAAAAAAAAGCACAAGTACAGCGTTGATAGCACCAGCTCACTTGCGCACTTTCTGACGCACACAACAGGCACCACTCTAACTAGAATGGGAATGCCGAAACACATGCCATTTTTGTTGCAGCTCCACTCTAAGAAAAAAGTAGTAAAATCAGGAGCAATTGTAGCTTCAACTCCCCTAGATTGCAATTACTCCCTATTTTAGCCCTCTAACCCGGACATTTACTCCCCAGGACTGCAAATTGTGACTAAACCTCGCGAATGGTCTTCCGAATGCAACAGTATACGTAAATTTGTGCTCTTGGTCAATTTGATGGCATAAGGCTGTATAACTCAGCCAACTATGTATGTCGCAAGGTTTTATCTCACTCGATGCATCACGGTTTGATTTAATGTATTTTCATGCATGCACACGAACTCCTAGAACTGTTAGAACAGAGCATGAAATGCAGGCTCCACTCTGCGACATTCATTTACTCCCGTGCATTTACTCGCGAAAGGGACTATTTTTTGTGGCAATACATTTAGCCCCCACAAGGAGTAAAGTTACTCCTTTTTTTCTTAGAGTGTATGCACCGCGACGGTGGCTCTACTCCTATTCTGTCTGTGGTGGCTGCGTTGAAGTTAACTCTACTTCTAGCCAGGTTAGAGTACTACTAGAAGATCTTTCACTATAGTAGGAGATGGCTCTTGAGAAAAATTCCTGGAGGTGATAAGAATTGGAGGTTGCCGAAACAAACCGTCCCAAATAAATCGTGCTAAAATAAATCGTTGTGAAATGAATCGTGCCAAAATAAACCGTATTAATAGTCCTTCGATTTTCAAAATCCCCCCACCGACGAGCCAATCGTCGGCAGCTATGCCGACACCAACCAGTTTCGAAATCCCCCACGAAAAGCCGCCTCTACGTCTTCCTCTCGTATTATAGGATTTATTTTGGCACCATTTATTCTAAAACGATTTGTTTTAACACGATCTGTATTGGGAAGGTTTTCTTTTCGACGGTTTATTTCGGTATACAGCCGATAGAATTACACGTTATATGACTTACCGCGCAGCAATTAACACAATTATTTCATCAGTAACTCACAAGTCGTACTCAACATACTATCATCCGTATTGTCTTCGCATCAGCTCGGCTATTCCCCAGATCTGAACTCATTGTGCGTCTCTTTATCAACTGAAGACGTTCGTATTGACGTGGTTTATATTGTGATATTCTTCTCTGTTTTGGCGTACTGGAGTCATTTCTTTTTCCTTGTATATGTACACGCAATTGGGCTTTAGTGTGCACACTAACCGAAATGGTAGTTGATAGCAGTTTTTCGCCTTGTATTGTGTGTGTTTCTTTTTTATTACCCACGTGAGTCACGCTAGCAATTTCGTTGTTATTACCATGTTCTCTTGACTGCAGCACCGCTGTACTGATGACGGGCCTCATCAAATCGTATCCGGTGACTTTTTTCTCAGATTCATTTCATACTTCTTTCGATAAATTATTATTACTAATATTGATGTTACAATTACCTAAAAACAGGGATCCCCACTTGGATTTCAGAGGTTAAGGATGATCAGACCAGCGAAGTTAACAAAAATACCGCCCTCCCTTTCAGGTCAATCAAAATCGACAGTGACACATTGATCTTGACCAAGCAAGAGCATGATTTAGTGATTGAATTGACGAGCCATGATGGAACCACGCTCTATGCCAACGTTACATACAAGCTTTATCCATATGTCTGTGAGTACCATCGCAACGTTTCTAAATGTAGTTGTTGTTTCTAAATGTAGACTCTAGAAAGGGGTCGTACTGGAAATCATCTCGCACTTGAATCTCCTTTAGCTTGAGTAAAGGCTTCAAGACAGCATCCGCAGTCAAACAAGCCTCTCGTACTTCCTCTGATTCAGCCTCGCGGCGTCGTCTCGCAGCCAGGGATCGGAACTGGAACTGAACCCGAACCGAAAACCGGAAAAAAAACGAACCCGAACCGAACCGAAGCAGAACAATTTTTCCGCGTGTCCGGAACCGAACCGGAACTGAACCGAAAAAAAATTCATACGGTTACCGGTTCGGGAATCGGTTCAGAGGTGAAATAATTGTACTATTGACCGACCTTTTCTTGACTCACCCGAAACGGTTATCTCACACCTTTCTCAACCGGGTACAGGGAGCGTAAGCTCGCTTTCATGTAGCAAAATTACTGCCCATGAACCGGTTAAACTGGGACCGAAAAAAGTAACGGTTCCAATCCCTGTAAATGTCCCGACCGCTGACCGATTTTTTTTTGTCTGCGTATGTGTGTGTGTGTGTTAGGGGGGTAGGGGTTTCTCCCTGAGCCGAACCAAAGCCGAACCGATATACCTGAACCGGTTCAAGCTGATAATTTCGGTTCAGCGGAGCTAAACATGACTTGAACCAATATGCCTGAACCCGAACCCGAATCGGACCGAAAAAAATCCGATCCCTGCTCGCAGCGTCATCCTTCTTTCGCCGCCGCTCCTATTATGCTAGTTTGGTAGAGTTTATATCCTTTTTGAGCTTCAGGGGGTGTGCAAAAAACAGATGACCTGTGTATGGTGTTTGATGTTTTTATGTGGATATCGCGCCTTGTGGATTACTCCACTTATTCGTATGCCTGAAACAAAATTTGAAGCGGCGGATTGCATAGTACTGGCACATGTATCACACCCCAAGTGATCAGTTTTACGGTTACTACTGACATGCACATGTAGAATGCTCAAGAATGGAAGGCACTATCACCGCGACCCCCGTGACTTCGATATTAGCTGAAATCTGATGTACATTTGTGTTTGTCGCGTAGTACTGCGAGACATTACTGAGTGAAATACGAACACATTTGTGTAAGGACGTCCGCAGAGCTCGACTGCCGATCGAGATTGACGGCCGTCCGTTTAGAACAAGGCTATGGACCTCTATCGCACATGACAGATTTCAACGACGATTTTTCTGTTCTGTCAATTGTCAGCATTGTTTAGCACGATTGCTTTCGCTATATTTTGCAGTGGGACAAGAAATGCTTTGCACAAAACCTGAAGATTGTCCATACACGGGCACGGAATGCAAGAATTCTAAATGTCTTTGCAAGCCGGACTACGTATGGCGTCCTAAGGTCAATACCTGCTTCAAGAGTATGTAGACATTTGCTCATAGCACATTTCATCGACGTCGATTGCAATGCTACCTGTGCATTAGGATCTGCCGCCGTAGCAAAACCTGACATTCTTCAACGCAAGAGCAGCTCTTACGAACGTTGGATATACTATACGATATATACAGGATGTCTGAGCTAAATGCGAACATATCTTTTAAATATATATCCGTATCACTTTTTCCGATATGAAATCAATTGTAATATAGCATATGCTGAGGGTCATTCCTCAGGAGGTCATTCGCAAACTCCTAAGGCAATGTCTTAATTAACTTCAAATAATTAACTGTATAATTATAAAAGCTACGAAGTTGTCCCAACGAGAACATCTGGTTCCTTGGGTCGCCTGATACCGGAGGCGTTTCCATAGCAAAAATCCGTTCGATAGATCGTCCGCAAAAAATTTGTCAAGGACCTAAGATTTTTTCTTTATTTTGTTCATTGCGCATCTTGGGAGATGAGTCCTTCCTTCACCCCCTAATGTGAGAGGATGAAAGAGCACCCTATCGCCTCTTGCGTCCTGGGAAGAGATTAAAAGAAAACAGAAAATGCAACCCAAGATAAGGGCAGTTCCTATAGAGTCACCGGATACATCTGTTTTTGTTTTGTTTCCAGAAGTTAAAGCGCATCTTCGACGCATGAGGCGGCACTGTGCTCCTTCACCCTCTCAGATTGGGGGTGAAGAAAAGACACGCCTCCGAAGATGCGCAGTGAACAAAATAAAGAAAAAATCGTGTTCCTTCACGAATTTTTCGCGGACGATCTACCGAACGGATTTTTGTTCTGAAAACGGCTACGATATCACGTGACCAAATGGAACAGATGTTCTCAATGGGACAACTTCGTAGCTTTTATAATTATTGAAAGTTAATTTAGACATTATCTTAGGAGTTTGCTAATGCCTTCCTAAGAAGGTGCTGCTCAGCATATGCTATATTCAAATTGATTTCATCTAAAAAAACTGATATTGTTAGGAGACAGAAGCACTGTTAGCGACGGAACACAGGTTTATTGAGGCGCGCGTAGCGAGCGCCTAGGATGAAGATGATCAGTCCGATAACGATGCGGATTCCCCCCTCCGAGGTCGAGGCGCTCCGGGCCGAGGGAGGAATTTCGGCAGGCGAAGACGAAGAAGTGGCAGCAGGCGAAGGTGATGAAGCAGTTTGGACAGGGGTTGAGGAGGAAGGGGTTTCGGGCGGCGAAGACGAAATGTAGGGTTTGAGGCGCGACACGTGGACGGTTTCGACGTTTCGTTGGCGCCTGTCGTGGGGAGGGTCCAGGGGCTCGACAGTATAGCTGACTTCGGAAATGCGGCGCACGATGCGATAAGGTCAGAGGTAACGGCATATAAGCTTTTCGCAGACGTGCAGCTTGCGAACGGGCACCCAAAGCCACACAAGATCGCCAGGGGCATACGTTAACGCTCTGCGTTTTTCGTCAAAGCGAAGTTTAGACGCTGCCTGTGACTCGAGCGTACGAAAGCGAGCTAGCTGGCGGCATTCTTCCGTCCGTGAGATGGCTTCTGCAAGTGTGAGGTTTCGGTCCGTGCTCTCTTGGTAAGGAAAGATGGTGTCGGTGTTCTTCTTCTTTGTAGGGGGTAAGAGTTGTCAGTCACAGTCAAGTGGCTTGGTCATTGGTTCACGGCCGTATAGACCAGGTGGAAAGGACTGAACTGTGTCGTCGACTGGACAGCCGTGTTGTACGCAAATGTGAGGAACGGAAGTAGAGACTCCCAATTTGTCTGCTCGCCGGAGATGTACAGGGCGAGCATATCGGCTAAAGTATGGTTGAATCGCTCTATGAGTCCGTTAGTCTGCGGGTGGTAAGCGGACGTGGGACGATGAGCAACTGAGCAGGCGGCGAGGACGTCCTGGAGGATTTGGGCGAGAAAGGGGCGACCTCGATCACTTATTAGCGTTCGAGGGGCGCCATGGCGAAGGACAATATTCCGGATGAAAAAGTTGGCCACTTCCTCCGAAGATCCGGATGGAAATGCACATGTTTCAACGTAACGCGTTAAGTGGTCGATGGTGACGATGACCCAGCGGTTCCCAGAAGGCGTTGCCGGGAGAGGTCCGAAGACATCTATGCCGACACATTCAAAAGGACGGCGAGGAGGTTGAATTGGATGAAGCAGGCCGGCAGGGGAAGCGGGAGGACGTTTTCGAGATTGGCAGGGCAGGCAAGAGGTGACGTATCGCTGGACCGAAGAGTACATTCGGGGCCAGAAGTAGTAGTTTGGGCGTAGGTTTTGTAAAAACCTAAATGTCCCGCGGTAAGGTCATCGTGAAGAGCCCGCAACACCTGTGGCCGAAGGTTCCTAGGTACTGCAAGGAGATGGCGCTGACCATCAGGATTGTAGTTCCGCTTGTAGAGCACACCGTCCACCAGGACGAAGTTCTTGGCTTTCCGTATAACTTTTCTATCGGAAGAAATTGGATTTCCTTCGAGGTGATTCATGATGCGAGCGAGATCGGGGTCATTAAGCTGTGGAGTTCGAAGATCTTCATATTTTATTCTGATCATTTCCATGCTCCTTTAATTTAGCTCCAATAATTCATACCACCTTCTGAGGGGCCTTATAGGGTATGAACATAATACCAGCATAGTTCGTGCTGTTCCGTGGTTCGTTCTAATAATACTCCTTTCCTTCACTTACTGCTTGTGAGTTTCTGGGTCCCGACGCTCTAGTACAGGAAGTTAGCAAAATATGAACAAGCGCAGAAAGTTGGGCTAGTTGGTGAGACAGCATACTGCAGATGTTGGGACGCGGAAGACAGGGACTGAAGGAGCAAAATGCCCACATAGCAAATGCCCCATAGCAAAATATGCCCACAAGACGACAATTAGCTATAGCGAAGGTGACCAGTCTTCGTAGTATTTCACTTCTGAATGTAGTATTTTATGTGCATCAGTCACCGGAGAAACACACACACAATGATTTAAGCACAGGGGTGGCATCCAGTGTATTGCTCCGTAGACGAAAGCGTGCTGGGCGAACGCAATGCATCCTGGACAGGTCCTGGTCGCACGTCACAGCAAACGTCGAGGCACACGTGACCTTAAAGATGGCGGCGCCCGTGATCGGCGGCCAAACCGTTTGTAAACAATGCGGTTGTTGTTTCTGGACGACGTTTTGGATGTTTTTCGATTACGGTAATTATTTTTATCCGATAATCTCGCAATAAAACGCGCAGTTTTACATATAAAGCCTCGTATTGTTGACAACTTCCAAAGATGTGATGACGACCACGCGTTAAGACTTCCCGAGCCGATGCGATGTACTTAAACTAAGGTGAAATGGACTACCATGTTGCGGAAGAAGCACCGCATAGTTTACGCTGGCAAATTACGGTCATCCGTTGGTGTTATGACGGTGAAAATATGTCGGTAAGCGGCAAAACGACATGTAAACAAAGTCACATGACCTCAAAATGACGTTTCCTATGACGTGCGACCAGGACAAGATGGCAGTTTTGCCAAAAGCACCCGCTTGAGGGTAGTTACAACAATGGCGGGTTTGTGTCACCCCTGTGGATTTAAGATCAATATGTTGCCGTTCATCAAGACACGTCTTATATCGTACTAAGTCTAGGGCCCGGAATTTTAGGCATTTGCCTAAAAATGCCTATAAATGCCTTGCTTGCCTTTTTAATAATTGCCTTTTTAAATAAATTCTTGCCTTTTTATCGACTCTATTGCATTGTAGCCTTTTTGAACATTTTGAGATGCCATAACAGCCGTTTTTAGAGGTTAAAAGGCCAGGGCGCCTTTAAGGCTCATGCTGCATTTTTATTTTCGTTTCTGCGTGCTTGCACCTTTTGTTCGTCAGTATTTTGGTTTTGTAGATGGGGTTCATGTATAGGCGACCTGTGCTTCGCTAGAGGCGCCACTAGGTATTGTGCTACAGCGCCTCTCGCGGAAAGCGCGCGCATAGTCGTGCTGTAGAGTGACGAGGCGAGTGTGTTGTATTTGCGCTTAGGTATGGCTGAAATCTTCTATGCTGAGTTTTTTTTTTAGCTTGCATGAGTTACACTATTAATAATTGGGAAATTTACACGTAAGGGGGGTCTGCACGTGTAGTCAAGTATAGGGCTGCGGACAATTTTGGGCACCTGGGGTGCTCAGCAGAAGCCTACAGGCTACTACCTGAGCTATCGAGACCGGCTCTGTACGAAATGGAAAGATCCATATCATGCAGCGTTCCGCATATTGAGTATCTATCATACTAACAACTCCTATTCCCTACACTACAATACTGAACAAAAATATTGCCTTGGCACAAGGCTAAGCAAATTCATCAAAACGGAACACACGTGAATATGTCGCCCATGTAGGGCACAAGTGTGACCAGAATTCGAGTATTCCGTATATTTACGTGTATTTACGTATTTTTATTTATATACGTGTAATTAGTTGTGATATATGGCACGCCAGGTCCATGTTATCTCCACTAAATTGAGGTGCCCCACTAAGAAGGGTGGCTAACACGACGTCATTGAGAGGAGGAGGATCATTGATTCCATGTCTGCACGTGTCCCCTTAAATCTTTGTCACCGAGAATTACACCGCCTTTTTTTTGCGCATGCTTCAGGAAGCCAGAGTTCACAATGATTTAGAAATATGTAGTCCAGCCACCCTACGTTTTCGAAATGAGTAGTAGCATGCCTCCTGTCAGCCGCGTCCACGTCGTCATGTGCTTGGCAGTATGCATCAGGAGAGGCCGTGGATATATAAAAAGGGCTATTTGCAAAATCGCTCGTCTTGCTACCGACATACGACAGTTCTCTTCGTTGGTACCCACTTTTCACTTCGTTGCAACACGCGTTTAAAAGTTTGCACTCTCCTCACCGTGAAATAAAATGTGCCGCACATTGTAAATTTCTAGGCGTAGATGAGCTTATTCAATTCAATGAACTGTTGAGATCCAACGTTCTCTCCTATACTTCCCGTGTGGCTTTCCGAACGGGTTACACGAGGCCTGGATATCATCGCGTATCTATTGTTTGTTGTGTAGCAATAGTTGCCTCTCGACGACCTTCGATTAGGATTTTCGTTTTTCATGGCACAACATACGAAGAATTCGACAAACAGAGAATGTGACAGCTAACGAGCCAGCGAAACAGAAGAGAGCTATCGCCGCCGCGACAGCAGATATATGCGCGCTCCCGCCACAGCGTGGCGCTCGCGTCGCTCCAGAGCTGTAGCGCAGCTCGCCTATATTTCATCAACATATTTGGACTCTCTTGGACTTTCCAGAGATTTGATGGCTGAAAACTAAAAGTAGTACTCACTATCGCATGGTTCTAGGCCGCCCTGGCATTCCTATAGAAGTAGACAAAGCCTGTATGGTGCCGAAGCCTTTTTTCCTGTGAGGAGCATTCTGAAGCATCAACAAAGTCAAAGAATGTACCAGATTGACAGGCCTATTTTTATATTTTATTACCTATTTTGCATTTTTTCAGGGCCTAATTGCCTGCCTATTTCCATCGTTTTTAGTGCCTACATTTCCAGGCCCTAGTAATAAGCTCATATTCGTATCGTGGACCTTTCTTCTGAGCTCACTTTACTGCGTGCATGAGCTTCTTACGTACATACATGAATGGGTTCTCTAGTTCCGCTTGCGTCCTCAAATATATGCCACATTAGAATGTCGATGTATTGTGCAAATGGGGATTCGAATTGTATAATACTTTCTTGTCCTTTATCTACATCCGATCGGATACCAACCCGTAATATTGACATATGAAATGGACCCCCATGCACTCCTGTGCTGTAGGCATGCCACGATAAAATGCCATACTTTATCGGAATCCGTAAAAGCTTGCAGATAGTGGAGGGCACTATGCTCTTTCGCTCTTTTTTGTGTGTAAAACAACACATTTGGCGTTTGATACTACAAAATTCATAGGAAGTACTCTTTTAGACACAACACACTTCACCGTATAGCGCGCAGGTACACGCGTTTCCAGTGAATGTTGTCTGGAATTAATGAGCTCAGAAGCGAAACGAAAACGAAACCGACGTAACAAAACTCAGCTCTAATATGGCGCAAAGCCACGGAAGCGATAATGTGACCTGACGTTATACGTAGCATCGTGTTTGAAATGTACGTTGAAGCAACGTCCTTCTTGAGATTCATTATGTGTTGGTGTCGGTCTCATACGCCGGAGGCTATGTATGTCCTGATAAGCTTCCGAATGAACTTGTAGAATTTGCTTTTTTTCTGAGTGTCAATGAGCCACAAAGACAACCGTGAAACGAGCAGAAGGCAAAGTAGCAGTAGCTTGCAGTAACATACGCGTTGTGGTAAACTGCAGCAAAATTTCGTTTAGTTTAGCTAGTGAATCTAACTACACTTCCATGAATAGTTTCGAATACTTCTTCAACTACCACAATCTTGTTTCGGCAGTATAGTTTAAGTACAGGTGGTTATCTGCTGCTCCAAAACGCTGTTCACCATGTAGTTGTGTCAACGAGTGGCATTCCCTCTAGGACTCCAGCCTACCAATTCCCACTAATATGTTGTTAAAGCAGTAGTGTCTGTGATTCTGAAAATGAAAATGGCGCCTCAGAAAATCGCCACTATATTTTCAGCCAGTAAACGCTTACCGAACGTCACTGAAACGGAGGCACCTATGGACATCTCCCTGTTTGTGAACAAATGACCTCATAGTGTTCGACAGCACCACAAATTTGGTAGTGTTGAACTACGCTCGAAGCTAGGGGGGCGAACAAGGTCGTGCCACGGTCTTGAGGGGATTACGATGGTCCCTGAAAGGGACGCGGTCCTATACACTATATGAGCTTTCCCATGGCGAACACCTTTAAGGGTGTAATTTCGGAAAAACACCCTTTCAGTATGGAATACTAATAATAGATGATAGCCTATAGTGCGTTATGCTGCATTTTGACCACCTGATGTTCTTCCGACATGCATAGCCCATATCCGACACCGATGCTGGAAGAAATTTCACCTCGTGTCATACGCGGATCGAACCAGCGACCCTGAGAACGGCAAGCCAACACGTTACCGACTGAGCTACCGACGCTCGTGCGGGCGGCCCTGATTATAGTATACTCATTCTACGGATGAATTAGTACGAAATTTGCATGGAACACGCATATAAGACTGTCAGCGCAGGTGAACTGGCATCGATGACGGAACCCTGATTTTGGGGGGACGCATCATGACACCGAAACCTCAGAGTCTACATATACTACATGACGGCAACCTTACCTATGAATACGTTCAAAAGCCTCAATCCTTTCCCTCCTCTTTTCTTTTTCTTTTTTTAGAACAAACTTATATTTTCCCCCTCAATCCCATTCCCGGTATCCAAATGCGGGTTGCAACAAACGTGGGAATTCAGACAACCGCGGACAGTATAACATAGTCAGAAGGTGTTTTTAGGGTGTTACTAGGGTGTATTTCTAATGTACACGCATTTTACACCCATGGAACACCTTTGCAGCTTGACAAGGGTGTAGCGAAGGGTGTTATCCGCAAATTACACCCCTTTTACACCCTAAAGGGTGCAAAAAGATTTGCTGTGTATTTTTATTTAAATAGGAGGCAGCGAACAAGTGCCCATTCGTGGAACCCATCCCTCCATTTCCGTTTGTTTCGGTTTCAGTCTGTCTACCAACGTCATGATGACGGTTCTCGGGTAGAACTCTATTGTCTAGGAAACTGTGAAGCACTGGAGCATGAGCTTGCCAGCATCTGCCCCAGCAATGAAGTTCCATTACAACGACATCTTTTCGTGGGACACTTGTCTTACGCGAGAACATTACCCTATTAAGTACGCACGTGGTACTGCCTGGAATTTGCGTGAAAGCTAACTAGCATCTGATAGACCAAGTTTCTGGGCTACCGCGAACGTCTTCGGCACACTGTTCGGAAGCGATGGGTGTAACCTGACCACCTACAAAGGTTCGCTTCGGACAGCCTTGTTATGGGACGAACATTTGATATATCTTTAGCATTGGCACTGACATGGAGATTGCAGGATCAGGTTGCGGCAGCTGATGGTCATTTCAAATACTTCTTTGCGAAGACTGACATTGGCTCATCAAGCCCAGCTCAACCCTACAATTTCTGTACGCTTTTGCTTCCCTTATAAAAAAATTTAACTATATCCTATACAAATTGTGTACAAAAATCTAGACAGGGCAGGTTGGAATTGTATAGGAATTCTATACAGCCTTTATCTGTTCCCAATCCATTTTTAATCAATATTTGGTGACTATTTTCAATAGAAAATGTATACAGTGCAATAGATAGAGTTCCTAAAGAAATTGTATACATTTTCGTTTGATCTTTTATATACAGAACCTACCCAGCCTCTAGCCAGTATTAATGCCACATACCAAATGTAATATGAAACAAAGGCTGACATCTATGAACAGTCCTAACTTTATTGCACACAATGTACAACGTACAGGTTTCTGGCGATAACATTTAAAAGTAAAGTGTAAAGTAAGAGCGATAAAAAGTTCAATTTACAAAAACAAGACTTTCATGCACAAGGCTGCACTTCAGGTTTTATTTAAGTAGTGCAGCCTTCTGCATGAAAGTCTTGTTTTTGTAAATTAACTTTTTATAGCCCTTAACCGTTTTCCCTTTACATATTGCACATCGTTCCATTTGGTGCAAGCTGCACTCAGTGACTGAGCTCCAACAACAGTGAAGCAAGGCTCTTCTTTATTACACCTGCTGGAGCACCGTACTTGCTGGACGTGTAGTCTGGAAAACAATAAAAAACAGTAATTCGCCATGAGTTAGTCAAGTGTGACCCCAGAGCAGGCATCAATCCCTCCAATTAGCTCCTCAAATCTATGGTTCCGGGCTTCAAGATTAATTAGAAAAACGTGTTAAGATAAAAAAAATTTACAATTCAGATTTATCCAAAAAGCTCAGCTATCGTGTCGTCGGGTGGTTGAGATCCCAGCAAGAAAGTGGAGCACTATAACGGCTGACCGACAGTATTCTGTTCGTTTCATTTTCTGTCACGATTAGATTGCCTGCAACGGCATCGGTACATCCTTCTCAACTTTCTAAGATGTTTGTCGCCTTGAGTTTGTTTGACACCTGTTAATCGCACGAAGCCCAGTTCACTGTGTCTGGTCGACAGGTTTCCTACCTGTTGAGGCGTGGGCTCAATGAAATAAGCCTATATTTATCTGAATAAATTATCAATATGTATTGAGTCTCTCAAAAATGTATATGTCACTTGTGGGTGCTAGGATTTGCCCAGTTGTGAGAGGTATTTTTTAACCAACTTTATATACATTGCATTCCCTTACATGTCTAAACCACTACCAGGTGATACATAGAAATTTGGTCTATTCAAAACTGTGAATACTAGGAACCACAATTCTGTTCGATCTTGCTACCAATGCAGACTATTTCTTTCTGTTGACCAAAATTATTGAACAAGAGGACATACTCAGAATTGCATCCAGTCGTTTCCGATCCACCGCAGGTTTGATGGGTGCACCCTTTTTCACATTAGACGCTATCCCATAGAGCGACCGGTTCCGCAACTCTTCTGTGTCGAACAAGGATCGCATCAGGTTTCTTGCAAACTTGCATGCATCCGTCCGGAATGTGTTGTAGAGGCGGTCAAGAACGGATTTATTAACAAAAACACCGTTGCCGATGTCCTCCTAAAAGAGCAAGAATCAATTATTTTTACAACCATTGGTACAACGAGACACAGTTTGCACGGTGCAGCTGAAGGTATAGTAAAAATCGAATGGACTGCACGGAGACATTGGCGTAACTTTCGCAGAAGCTGTCATGCTTCAACCTGTTATAGCACGAAAAAAAAAAAAAGTGGTGGAATCAGTTCACATCGTTTCTGCCTTTCTGGACAGGCCACCTTGCAGTTTATGGCATGGTGGCCTTTGCATGTTTTGTGGACAGAACAGAAGTTTGTTGGTCAGTTTACTCACAACAGAGTAACAAAGTAAGAAACAAGTAAGTGAAGAAACATTTTTAGGCATTTGCCGTTAGATGCATAAATGCCACATCTGATAATTCCACAAAAAGGCAAATAAAAATTCCTACTTCTAGGTGCCTATTTTTTGGGGTTCCTGGCATATTTTTGCAGTTTTGGGGGCCATTTTGAACATTTTTAGAGCATAGAAATCCAGACGCTATTGATCATAAGCAAAATGTGTACCAGCCTTTTTTTCGGTGTCCGACACTCTGGTTCTCCGACCCAGTGAGGACGTACCTCAGAAATAAGCAACAGCAACCCCACATTGGGTATACCAGACTTGTGCCCGTTACCAAAAAAAAAAGGAACTAAATACTGTTACCCGTTACTTCAGAAAAAAGTAACTAAATACGTTACTCGTTACCAACATACAAAAGTAACGAGTTCTCGTTACTCACAGGTAACGAGTTACTTTTACGTTACAGCCGCATAGTTAAAGGAGCCAACAAACATGCCGTCATTTGCTTTCAACCCTTTATTACACACGTAACATGAAAAACGGTTAGGAGCAACTAATATTTATTCGAACAAGAACTTTCGTGCAAGAGACTGAACTTCTTCAGGTTACACAACTTAGTTGTGTAACCTGAAGAAGTTCAGTCTCTTGCACGAAAGTTCTTGTTCGAATAAATATTAGTTGCTCCTAACCGTTTTTCATGTTACGTGTGTGATTCCCTCTTCGCGGGCTCCTTGACAGTGTTTTATTTTTTTCCCCTTTTCGACGTAACCCTTTATTAGTGAGGAATTACACTTCAGAAGAAGCTGACACTCGAAATTTGTCGTCCGTCCTTCGTGTTCCGTGTCTCTCGGCCCCTTACCATGACTCTATATTAGCTTGCCTGGACCTTCTCCCTCCTTTCCGAAGTCGGGGTGATTGGAGATTATGAAAACACAAGAAAGAACACTTTTCGTGCCACCAATCACCAGCGGTTCCCAAAAACAGACGAGGGGCTGCGTCATAATTTAGGGCGCTCAGAAGCTTAGCAAAGACAAGAAAAGTCGAGAAGTCGAAACGCGCTTTTTGTTGCCACAGCACAATTGGTGCCCATTCTTGTGAAGGAGTGATGGTCGGAGATTACGGAAACAAGATAAAAGACAACGACACATCCAGCGAGGGACTTTGAGTCACAAGTTGTCGTGGGTCACGCAGGTCAAATCTGCACGCATTGCGCCACGCGGAGTGCCGAAATGTGCTCCCCCGCGCTGAAGAAAAGGAACGAGTAACGTCAGTAACGAGTTACCAAGTTTTGTAACTGATTCCGTTACTATTACAATTTTTAAAAAAGTAACTGAATCGTTACTTCGGTACCAAAAAAAGTAACCGTTACCAAGTAACGAGTTAGGCACAACTCTGGGGTATACTTACTTCAGCAGGCGCTGACCCATTTCCCTGAAAGTTGCGGAGGATCCGGTCCAGCCTCTTCACCATCTTTTCAGCCCCTGCAAGAGGCGATGTAATATGACTCATGAAACAACATAGTGGCACATTGTGTTCGTTCACTGCAGTGCTTTTTAAAAGCATCGCTTAGATATCTTGCCAAATGGAGTCTACTATGCTGACATAACCGGCTGTAGTATATGCGTCTTGACCTAAAGAATGATAAAATTTCCAGCACATTTAGATGGTACACTACAAGGTTCAAGCTCGGAACCAAGAGGAAATTTCAGAAACTGTTAAGCTACAGGTTTAAAAAAAGAAAAGACTAGAAACGAAGGTGCTCCACTTTCCCTTTCTAAGCACCACTGTGTGTCATGCATGTGTGAGAAAAGCACTCATGCAGGTGAAAATGGCAGTTCATGCAGTTGGCTGCGCTTGTCTGGTGCCCCACGTACCTTGTCGTGCTTCTGCTTCTGCAAGTCTTGCCTCGAGGCGCAGCTTTTCTTTTCTGAGGCGTTTAACCTGAGCCTTGTGTTCGCAGCAGCGATTCTTCTATGCGAGAAACAAAGCACTGTGTAAATGTAAGGCTTGCCACGTCAACGTGACACAGGTACAGCTAAAATGCGCTTTACTGAAAGGTTCCGCAAATGCACAAATATCCAAGACACCCCAGCTAAAGCAATCTGAAAACCACAAAGGCGATTCGAGAAGAAAAGGCAGCATACTTGGTGCACCTCCAGTGTCATTACGGGATTGTCTTCGTGAGCGTTATCACCAGGCACCCGTTCAGCGCGGCTCGGCGTGGTCGGTTCGTGGCTTTCCGCAAGTGATTGGTCGGCGAGCTCACTGCGCAGCTTCTCCATTCTACGTTCTTCACCTGGAAGTAATAAACGCGTTAACATGCTAGTTTAGACTCTAAACGTCGATTTAAGTTATTGTTTTAATCCATCGTATGCAATACATGAATTACAACCATATCCCTGAAATAAAAAGCTGGACACGAAAAGCGACGAACCTACCTGCAGCCACCAAATATGCGGGTGAAGGCTCCTCCGTTTCCCTCCATTTGACATCGAAGACCTTGCCGGTGAAACCAGTAACCGATGAAGGCTTCCTTGCGATTTGCGTCGCAGTCTTCACATCCACGAGATTTCGTATTGGGTAAACATCCCATGTCTCCTCCGCCACCCACTTCACCAAAATGTAAGCCATGGCAAACGTCAGTGCGAGTAAGCAAGTCCAAAAAGCAAAACTACGCGGTCCACAGAAGTAAAACAACCGCCACTGAGTTCAACGGATATATGCGATTGCGGCTATGGCTACATAGCCGACACCCAAGCTTTGGCTCTGCTATATGCGCCACCTATACAACAATAGTTTTTAAATATGAACAATTATACAACGTAAACAATACAACAAAGTTCATCCTAAAGGATGTGTAGAACAAAAATTGCTTAATTTTTCTTACGCACATGAACGTCATATCAGTCATATTATAGACCGATTTATCGACATATCGACATGGAGGTTGGAGGTTGTCGCAAATAGTTAACAACCTGAGGGGCGAACATGGGCGCGAACCAGCACGAACATACGCAAGCGGTATACATTTGCGTCGTTGGTTTATGAGTTGCAATCGAGCGTAGCCGCTTATGTGAAGAAAGCAGCGTGACTCTTGGTTTCTGGTGACTCTCTGCACGAAAGACAGAGGGAAAAAATGAGCAGCGGCGTGCCTCCTGCAAAGAAGTACAGACCATGGCTTTTCAACCACGATGAGCGTGTCCCATGGAGTACTTCAGCGCGCTGGGACAAGCGAGGCGCTGGCGCAAACGCAATTCAAGCGTCGCCAGCTTCAGACAAAAATAACGCTTCTACGAGCAACTTGAGCGATGGCGACAAAGACGAAACATGCAAGGTAAGTGTTGGTTCACGTTCGCAGCGGTTGTGTGAAACATTAGAGGGAATTGAATTCAGTTGGAGAAGAATTTGAGATTTTGTTCGTCTTTTAGTTTAGTTTTTGTAAGTTTTACATAACGTTTGCTTACAGTAAAGTGTGTCCCATGTGTATATGAGTATCATTGACTGTTTAAAGGATACCCGCGGGGAAGATGACATGGCAAATGATCAGTGGCCAAGCGCTTCATCATCTGGTGAAACCTCAGATGATGAAAGTTCTGATGAGGAAGCTCCTGCCACTAACATCAACAAGAAATCTGCGTGTCACGGAATCGAAGAAAAGTTAGAACTGGTAAGTTAAAGCAGCTTTTATGTTTTTATGTATGTGTATGTACACCAGGTGCAGAGTGAATTAAGTTATGTGAGTTAAGTGACTAAGCGCGCATGGGATGATGACATGGGGCCTGCAGAATCAGGCACATACTGTGTTGGTGGCCTAGTTCTAGTTGCTACTTGGATGCTACACTTGTATGCATAGCATGATACATGGTGTTTTTGTATGTTAGATTTTTTTACAAAATGGCTAGATGTGCTACATAGATGCAGTTTTCAGAAATGGGACTGAAGGAACTGCTAGTAAAAGTTTTTGTCCTTTCATTGATGCGTATGATTGTGTTGCTGTTTCAGAAGGAAAAATTGTACGACAATGCCAAACTGACGAGGGGAGAAAGTATGCTACTCATAATGGCACATGCCCTGAGACATTCGTCATCGAAGCAAGCAACTGAAAGTCTCTTGAGACTTGTCGAGCTTCACCTGCCAATAAACACCACAATGCCCATCTCCAAGTACCACTTCTTCAACGTATTTTGTAAGTCAGCTGACTCGGTAACCCAGTACCTATATTGTCCATCATGCAAATGTAGCCTTGGAACAGCCTCAGACGTAAATGTGGTGACATGTCCCACATGTGCAACTGATCACAGCTCTACTGAATTACTCAATTCTGGTTCCTATTTTCTCATCCTGAGCATAGAGACCCAACTACGAATGCTGCTTGAGCAGTATGGTATTGTGTCACGTGACTTGCGTAAGCCCACTTGGGACGTTGGCGACATTACTCAAAGCAGTGCGTATGCTAATCTTCCACTGGCCGATCACGATGTCACAGTGTCATGGAGTACAGATGGTGTACCAGTTTTTGAGGCCTCAAACTACTCCATATGGCCACTTCAGCTGCAGGTGAACGAGCTGGAGTTTAAAATCAGAACGAAAAGCCTTCTGCTTGCTGGGCTCTGGTTTGGCCCATCCAAGCCTGAAATGAACACTTTCCTCGAGCCCTTTGTCAAACAGATGAACGAATTGTCCATAAAACCTTTCGCATGGAAGACTCCTTCTGGGGAGGTGGTTTCGTCAAGGGTGTTCACTGGACCGTGCATTGTTGACACTGTAGCACGTTGTGCACTGGCCAGTATGAGTCAATTCAATGGGCAGTATGGTTGCTTGTGGTGCACTCACAAGGGTGAAGTCACATCAACTGGGAGGGGTCACTCAAGGGTATACCCCATTGCAGATAAACTGCCGAAGAAAAGAACTGATGCTTCCTTCAGAAAAAATGCTGCAGAAGCAGCAGCGGGGAGGAGTACTGAAATGACATGTGGAATTAAAGGGGCAACAATACTTTTTCAGTTGGCTTTTTTTTTCTTTCCTATGAACTTCGTCGTGGACCATATGCACGCTGTCTGCTTAGGATTTGTTAGGAGCACTGCGAGCCTATGGTTCGGGCACAAGGGAAATGCCTACCCGTATCACATTGGCAACATGATCCCAGAAGTAGACAGGCGGCTAAATGGCATGAAAGTTATCTGGGAGATAACACGTCTACCTAGATCTCTAACAGAGTGGAAGTATTGGAAGGCATCAGAGTGGAGAAACTGGTTGTTGTTTTACTCCCCAGTCGTGCTAAAAGGGCTCCTCCCAAAAAGGTACTTCTTAAATTGGCTCAAGTTTGTGCATATCATGCATATCTTACATGGGAAAACTGTTCCTATGGACAAGTTGCACACCGTGCAGCAGGAACTTATTTCATTTTTGAAAGAATATCAAGACCTGTATGGTAAAAGTGCCATGAAATACAATACTCACCTCCTGCTTCACCTCATCGACAGCGTAATGGAATGGGGACCCCTCTGGTGCCTTTCTTGCTTCTGCTTTGAAGGCATGAATGCTCAGTTACTACGTCTAATAAATGGTACCCGCTATGTTCACATGCAGATTGTGGATAAGTACCTGATACACCAGTCACTGCAGCCTCTGGTTGCTTCTTTTTGTGTGAACTCGTTAGACATCACCCATGCGAAGGGCTTTGTTACGGATCTGATGCGAGGATACCCACTACGAAAAATTTCAAACAAAATCCTAGGAGCTCTACTCTTTGGCAAGGGTAAGACGAGTGGTGGTAATGTACATTACAGCAAGGTCAGCATTGAAAATTTTATGTTCTGTACCGCAAAACAAGACAAATCACGCCGAAATAATTCCTTTGTTTTCGCAGAGGGTAGATTTGGTCAGATACTCGACATAATTGTCTGCTGTCGAGAGGCAGGGCATTGCAAGTGTGAACGACCTGTTGCATTTAAGATTCAGGTCTTGCAATCAAACAGGATCATCTTAAACTCTTTGGATGCGCTCCACCAAATCTGTGGGTTTGTTGAGGTAGCACGCACAACAGATGAAATTTGCGTGAACGCATTTAATGCCGAGAAGTGTGTTGCTTTGAATGTAAATGACAGGATGTACTTGTGTACAGTTCATGCTGAGTGTATGCTCGAGTGCCTGTAGTTCATGTGCCTATTATCTAGTATTATCCAGTGTCCTGTCTATCCTGTAACGCTGTTGCCTGACATTGTATATGTGTGGAAAAAGCCCTTATGTTGTTTCGTGAGATATGTGTTTTCATCCTCTTGTTCGAAGTCTTATGCACTTGTATACGATTCATATATTGTGTGGGGGGAACGCTTGTAGTCCTCAGTATGTCGTTTGCAAGTACATAACTTCACATTTCAATGTTCCTGTCGTTTAAAATTGTAAGATACTTGTATACTACCCATGCATTATAGTGTGCCAGAATGTTCACATCTCGTTGATTGAAGGGTACTGATATAAACATATACGTTATGACATCCCATGTAATCATGAATGTATTAAACAATGTGTCTGTTATTTGTTTCGCTGTTGTGAGATGTGATATTGGCTACATTATATAAACACCTTACGTTTTCTTTATCTTAAGCTGATAATTACTTGGAGGTGATATAATTATAACACACATAATAAAATAAAAATATAATAACATAAAAATATAATATAACACATAATAAAACTTAACACTCTGCACATAAATAGTATATTCATGTCTATACGTCAACACCAGCAGTTTATATGGGCTTGAAATGTGCAGTCTGAGCAGAAGGAAGTATCAGAACATGCCGAAATGGGGACTTCCATATGGGCGAGTTTTCCTAAACAAACTGGATACAGAATGTATACATCCTAGGCCCCGAATGTTGTAAAAAAAGTGTATAGAGTTTAGTAGGTAGGAACTGTATACAGCTTCTATCTATTTCCTATCCACTAGATAGCATAGATAGACTTTCGATACGTCCTCTATAGAAACTAGAAAATCATTTTCATAAGGGTTTTCTCCTGTGTTTCGAAAGCATATATTACAAGCACTTGGGAAGTCGGAGTTACTTCAAATAAACTGCGGAGCTACTCTCCTTCCTGTGTGTACTTGGGACGTACAAGCAGGGGTCGAAACCGGAACCGAACCGTAACCGAAAACCGCAAAAACCCGTTATTTTTTGCCGGACCGGACCCGAACCGAACCGTAAACATTTTTTCTCTCCCCTTGAACGAACCGGAACTGAACCGAAAAAATTCGATGCGGTAACCGGTTCGCCAGATGGTAAACCTACCTTTACCTACGTCCTAAACCTACCTAAACCTACGTCTACCTTCCCACTCCAGTGCCGAGCACCAGCTCCCTGCATCTCTCGGAATCTTGTCGAATTCATAGAGCGGACAAATTGATAAGCCAAGCTGTGTTGAGTCCATGCACTTTCTACAGCCTCCCCTCCAAAAGGTTCACGACATCCCTGTACATTTTTAGGAATCAAGGTGTAAAAAAAGAAAGAAAAAAAAGATGCGCTATACGACAGCTACACCTTGCATTGTTGCCTCGGCTGCTTGCATTCATTCAGCGTCGCGGTGTGAAGGCGACGTACATTTTAATACTTCAGAGAGTGACATCCGAAAGCAACGCAGACCTCGAAGCGGCTACAGGAAAGAGGTTGGCGTGTAGTAGAGAATAGAAGAAGGAAACACAGGAGAGGCGCCCTCTTTTCAACGGGGAGCACCATGTCGGCCTGTGCATGGGACTGTGGGATACACCTATCTACCACATTGCCGCTTTCTTCTCTCTTGCTTTTTTTTTTCTTTAGCGATAGCCTTTTGCACCGGAGTTCAATCATATGCTAGCTGTTCGCCATTTCCCGACACTTTTCGGTACAGTAAAAGATTATCTGCTGTGAACTGCGCGGTTATTTGTACCTATAAAGTGTAGAGGCGAGGGAGCAAGACGAAGAGAGAAGGAACAAGCCATCGAAAGAACCTGATACCAATTCTCACATGTGGTACACCGATTAGCACACCAGACGTAAACCGGTTCGAACCGATTACTATCGGCTTAAACCGTTATTTCGGTTGCGCTGAACCCGAACCGAACCGATGACCTTGAACCGGAACTTGAACCGAACCTGTGGGGTGTTGCGAAACCTCCGACAAACCTCCAGCGATGTCTTGCGACGAAGCCATAAACAATTCAATATTTTTTATAATACGCGTTAAATGCAGTAAAAATAAGTAAAAATAACGGGCCTCAAATTATTATTTAACTACAGCAAAATTGAGTATTTAATTAAATTTGAACAAAAATTGCCATGTACGACATCTAGTTTGCTTACCCACACCTACGTAGCTGCGCCCTGTATAATAGGTTCCTTGACGTTGTGCTGGCACGATCACGGGTGCCCTCAAATAACAAAAGTTTAAAATCTCTGCGACTACCACTCCATGACCACGATCCATCGCCGCTCGTGACGTGACCAAGCCCTACGGAATGGGGCAAGGCGGTTCCACACCAAGTGACCCAGAGGTGCCGCTCGACACCCCCCCCCCCCCTCCCCAGAAATTATATGTGGATTTTTTTGGTGGTTCCTTATAACTCCGAAAGCAGCGGAAGATTTGTCTTTTTCAAACGAAATTGAAATTTATGGGGTGCTGAGTCCCTCAAAGATGCAGTGCTTGGCGTAAACCCATGTCGTTTTAATCAGACATTACGGCCCACGCAAGGCATGGAGCACATTAAAAAAGCTGTATTTGATAGGGAAAAGTTCATTTTACCCTATGTAAGCAATTTTCACCATAGCACTATACGGGCTCGACGCTTGTGGCGTGCACTAAATTTGTAAAGCTTGTGCAAGTTTACGAATTTGTTTCCAATATAAAATCGTGGAATTTCTTCATTGATTTTGTTTACTTTTAGCCCCAATGCTGTACTTTAAGCACAAAAAAATCCAACCCCGCCGGTGTACTGTAAGCCGCAGTAAAAAAATTGGGAAATTGGGAAAATTCGACAAGATGCCCATATCTTACCGAAAAATTCGTTGTGAGGAGGTCGGGATAGAAGCGGAATGAAGGTGTCATTCGATGCATCGTCTTCCTAGCAAGACGAAGCAAAACAACCTCAGAGGTACTTTTTGTTAAACTCACACAATAATTTGTTAGTTGGAGGTAACTTCGCAAACGTTTATGCAGGCTGCTGCGCATTGTACCGAATGAACAACTGAGCGGGTCACTCGCAAAACGCTAGATGGAAAGAAAACACTAGGCAGTCGCATTATTGAAGAGCAAATAACGGTTGCAAACACGTGTTTGCCTCCTTCAAGATCCGCAAGATTGTGCAGGGAGCGCTCATCAAGCTGGCCATCTTTCGCTCTAACGAAACTATGGTACTCTAATACTACTATGGTAACTCTAACTTTATGGTACCATATGGTGGATCCTTGGCCATGAAGCAATCGGCATCCGTCAGTCGAGTCGTTGACATGAGTAGAGTAATCACGACATGACCAGTGATCAAGTACTGCCTGCACCGAATACAAGCGTAAGTTCCTGGTATGTGCCATTGTTCCTTTACTTTTTTTTTGCATGTGCGTCTTAACACATTCCAGTATTGAAAGCAGATCCCTCTAGCTGTCCACTCCGCTTACACGTTTATAAAACTTACTTACTTACATATATAAACAGTTGAGATGTACGTATTAGAGAAAAACTTTGTTTGTGCTATATCACTTTTGATATTGGCTAAGCTATTTCCTGACATTTCTGTTGTGTATGAGGCTATGATACACATACATACTGCGTTATTGAGGTCCGGTCTAACGTTTCTTCCATAGTCATCTTGCATACGGGAGATGGTTATTTCAGAGAAAGATGGATGAGCGTACGAGGACAGGCACATTTACACTGCTTGCCATGTGAAGACACTTTAGTGTATAAGCAACACATCAAAAATTACTTCGTAGAAATCTGGGACTTTTCGCCTTGTTCCTTCGCTTAGATCTTGTCCTGCGCAGTTCAACTCACAAAAAACCGTTAACTTGATTCTTTGTTACCGTTGTTTCATGACAGTGACCAGGCTCCAAGGAACAAGGCGAAAAGCAGGCAAAGGTAACGGAATCTTTTTCGTTTCCGTTACCACCTCCGTTACTGGCCCTTATTTGTTTCCGTTTCGGTTTCGGTTACCACCATTGTTCCTTTCGTTTGCGTTATGTTTCCGTTTCGGTTTCGCTACCGCCCCACCTCGAGCTTTTTGTTTTTCTTCTTTTTTTCTTTATTAAAGAAGAGCATTCAGACCGTGACAAAACCCAGTCCCTCTGCGCTCTGAATTCTATTTTGAGGACTCCAGGGATACATGCATAGAAGAGACAAAGTTTATTGAAAATACACAAACAAGTACGTGATTTCTGTGAACGACTAATATGAATGGTTTCCAGGAATGCTACTCACGCTTGCAACTATGCTTCTTCTATTTACTGTATGCTACTTACTTATATGCTCCAGTTTGATAGTTCATTTTAGTTTTACTTCTTCAGTTAATTTTACTTTGCTTCATTGAGGTTTCTTTCATAAATTTAACTACATGATATGGTGAAGAACTGCAATATTATTGTCGTTTCCGTTTCTGTTTCACGTATTCTAACTGTGCGATATCCGTTTCTGTTTCTGTTACCGTTACCTGCTATATTTCCGGTATAATACCGTTTCCGTTTCTGTTACCATTTGTGTTACCTTTCCCTTGCGAAAAATCACCGATTTCTCTGAAGTCATTCTTAAGGGGGAATCACTTCTTCGCAAGACGATAGAGAAAGTTTGTTCGCACAGCGCTCAGAAACGGCGTGAAATATCGTCAAAATAGAAGTATAGGCGTGTTTTCCTTATATTGCCCTTGTCAATGCCGCATTTTGTAGAATTCCAGGACCATCCGTTGATTTGTATTGAGCCCGAATTCGCAAATATTTTAGTGTTCGACACTCTATCCAGATGGCAGCACATATTCGAGACGGACCAAACTTTAATTTATTAAAAAACAACGGCTCAACCTTGTCCTCTAAAAAAAACGTCATTGACTAGAGAAACGCTAAGAGAACACGCAGTACCAATGTTATGATGATCGTTTAGAGCGTTCACGTGTCTTGTGCGAACGAAAATCGCCCATAGATTGCTGAAGAAGTGATCCCGCCTTAAGGTCAGGCTTGCACACTAGACTTCACACGGCAAGTAGTATAAATGTGCCTGTCCTCGTACGCTCGCCCATGTTTCTCTGAAATTGCCATCCCCCGTATGGAAGATGACTATCACAGAAATGTTATACCTGACCTTACTGCTTTGTACAGTGCTGGACAAAAGTTTACAGAAGACGCTCTAGCGCATGCCTTCCTAGACATGCTAGAAGCGAAAGGTACCGTACGGACTTACAGACATAGACCTAGGTAACCCAGTCACATGTTTGCTTACAAGTCTTTACAGTACCATTCTCTGCTATCGTGTCACTCTGAGGAAGGAGAGCGTGTTCCGTAAACTTTTGTCCATCGCTGTACACAACAGAAATGTCAGCAAACAGCTTATCCCATATTAAAAGTGATAGCAGCCGTGACTGGCAAAATTTTTCTCTGATACGTACGTCTGAACTGTTGGCGCACAAAGCGAAAAGATCGTACGCCGCAGCTACGAAGTATGTTTTATATACGTGCAAGACGAGTAGAAAAAAAAAAGGTTCTGTTCCTAATATTGGAATGAGTTAACAATAATGGAACAATGGCACATTCCAGGAATTTACTGGTGAAAGCACTTTCCGCTTCTGTTCGGTGCAGCAGGGATGGGCAGTATTTAAATACATTGTATTTAAAATAGTATTTAAAATATAAAATATATATATATTTAAATACAAGCAAGCAAAATGTATTTATATTTATATTTAAATACCGTTTTAGGCGTATTTATATTTAAAATACACTTAAATACACGTATCTCATCCTCCCGTATTTGTGGGCTTCTCTCGAGCTCCATTATCTATTATAGGGTATCTTGGTTAGAGGCTACAAGTCAATCATCCCGTGTGTTCAGGGATTTCCGTCCTTCTAGAAAACAGCACAATGTGCGAATGAGGGCATCGCCACCCCCGTTGCTTCAGTCTTGGAAGCGGGGAGAGAAATGAGAACACCAATTTGGGAAAAATGTGATTCGTGACCCTCTTGCATCACTTGACAAAGCCTGGTGTCTGAAGGGAATCCTTAAAATGCAACCGTTAGCGGCAATTCTACTCAGTCATTAACTGGGAAATCAGGACAATGGCTGCAGCGCACCAGACTGTTTTTGACGGGGAGTTTTTCACTGTCGTCGCTGAAGATGGAAAGTCGATGAACATAAGTAGAGAAGGCAAGTAAGCTGGTGTATACGATCCGAGCTGCAGCGGGGGGGCTGGAAAGGACAGACGTGGGACAAGAACCGACAACGACCGCTCAAAACCAGCAAATGAACAAATGAACATTTAATTCAACATAGAGAAAGTGGAAGAAGCGATAACGAGTTCATTACCTGGTTTTGAGTCGTCGTCGGTTGTCCCGTGTTCGTCCTGTCTAGTAC
This sequence comes from Ornithodoros turicata, assembly GCF_037126465.1. Classification (NCBI taxonomy): domain Eukaryota; kingdom Metazoa; phylum Arthropoda; class Arachnida; order Ixodida; family Argasidae; genus Ornithodoros; species Ornithodoros turicata. The sequence continues at coordinate 144,892,774 of NC_088201.1, forward strand.
CCCTCTCGCTGCTCCTGAGACTCAAGGAAACGTTTCCGTTCAATGGAAAGTCGGTCCACGCAAGATGCTGAAATCACCACCCTGCATCACGGAAAAATAAAGAAATATGTGGGCATTGTGTGCAGAAGACATGCATCCACAGGTGGCTCCATTTATACACTAATTTAAAGAATAATATGTCTGGACGGCTCAAAGTATTCAAATACTTCCTTAATGTATCTATATTTTTGTATTTAATTACCTTCATCATAAAGTATTTAAATACATGAAGACATGTAGTATTTTGTATTTATATTTAAATACCCTTAAAGTGTATTTATGCCCATCCCTACGGTGCAGGCAGTACTTGATGACTGTCCATGTTGTGATTACTCTACCCGTGTCAACCACTCGACTGACGTATGCCGGATACAACACGGCCAAAATTCAGCCACATGGTACCATGAAGCCTGAATGGACTCCTATCTTCACGTCCTTCCTTATCTCTCACTTACCAGCACCGCGAGCTGGCTAAAAGTTTCGTGGGTGAACAAGATGGCCAGCTTGATCTGTCGCTGTTCTGTCGATCTTCAGCTGTCGGGTCTCGAAGTAGGGAAACACGTCTTTGCAATCGTTATTTGCTCTTCAATAATGCGACTGCCAAGTGTTTTCTTTCCATCTAGTGTTTTGTGAGTGACCCGCTCAGTTGTTCATTCGGTACGATGCGCCGCAGCGCGCATACACGCTTGCGAAGTTACCTTCAATTAAAAAATTACTGTTTCAGTTTAACAAAAAGTACCTCTGAGTTTCTTTTTTTTTTTTTTTTGCTACGTCTTGCTAGGAAGACGATGCATCGAATGACACCTTGATCACGCTTCTAACCCGACCCCCTCACACCGATTTTTTTGTAAAAAATGTGCAATTTGTCGAATTTTCGCAACTTCCCAATTTCTTACTGCAGCTTACAGTACACTGTGGGGGTTGGATTTTTTGCGTTTAAAGTATAGCATGGGGGCTATACAACAAAAAATTTTGAGGAACAAGTGCCAGAGCTTTATATTGCAAAAAAGACAAAGAATCGTACCTAAAGTTGTGCAAACTTTGCAAATTTCGTGCGCGCCACAAGCGTCGAGCCCGTCGAGTGCGATGGTAAAAACAATGCTTACATACGATAGAATGTACTCTGCTTTATCAAATGAGACACTCTTTTAAGCGCTGTGTGCCTTACGTGGGCAGTAATGCAAGCTTAAAACTACAGATGATTTCGCCAAGAACTGCATCTTTGAGGGGCTCTGCACCCCATAAATTTCAATTTTGTAGAAAAGACGAACGTTCCGTTGCTTTTGTAATCCTAAGGAACCACCAAAAAAATTCACAAAATTCTAGGGGGGGGGGGGGGGTTGAGCGGCGCCTCTGGGTCATTTCGCGTGGAATGGCCCAGCGCTAGAAGAACAACTTTCCGAGTACCGCCACCCTTTTACCTTCACCGCTGCGGTGTCTATTGGTCGAATTCTTACACGTGACTGTGGGCTGCCACATACCTCGCAAGTTCACAGGAGTGCTCGTAATTCGTAAATGGGTTGTTGCTTCCGATTCATTGCTATCGTCTTCGCAGTTAGGCTAGAATGAGGCCTTGCTTAGAGGCTAGAGGTTATTCACTTGGTTTGAAGCATGAGTGCAGCTTTAGAAGCTCATCTCGGCCAAAAATGGATACTGCACTTGTCTCAGCAATCGAATGACATCAATGTTACTCGTTTTCTAGTACCAAAGCCTTTGGCTCCAAAACGTCTGCACCGATGTCTCCGGACTTTCTGGGTGTGCGTATTGTTCTTGAGCACTTCTGGTGAGGTTCGTTTATTTCACGAACAAACATGAACCCATCAAACAGCAGATGCATGAATCACAGAATCGTGTAATTAAATCGTTTGATCACTAAAATCATGATGATGATGAAGGGACGCTGTTACTTCGTAATGGCAGTCTACATTGACCTTAATTGTGTGCTCATGCAATGTATTTGTGAAAATATTTAGGGTATTTAAATTAAATACAATATTTATATTTCATATTCAAATACTGAAGTTACAAAGTATGTATTCGAAGCGTCTAAATACGTATTTGAGCAAAGTATCTTGTGTTTATGTTAAAATACATCAAAAATATATTTATGCCCATCCCTGGATAATACTCAGATGAGTGAATTGCGTGATGATACGCGGGCAAATCGCATCAAGGCAATGATTTCTTCTTGTCTACGTGTGAGGTATATTTAACGGGAGAATGAGTGGCTTCTGTAATGTCAGAAGGCTCATCACAGCCGTGATGTGATCGTGGTATGGTACCGTAATCATCTCAGTTCGGAAGTGACCACTACCCCAGACAGCACAATGTACTGAAAGCCGAGTGCAATAGCGGTGGACGGGTAGGTGGAAGGCCTTGAACAGACTCGTGAAACCAAATAAAGTTGATAAGACACATACCGTCCACCCGTATTGCACTCGACTTTCAGTATATATTGTGCTGCTTGGGATATCACTCGTATGCTTCTGGAAGCTCGTTTTAGACTATCGTTCCGATACATGTCATGTAACAGACATGAACATTGGTGTCTTGCGTGCCGATACTTTTTCAGAATCATAAAAAACCAAGCAGTCTACACGTCAGTCTGAACGAGCCGCAAAGCTGCGCATTAACGCGCGTCTGTTTCGTGATTTCTGTGAATCTTGATGAAACAGCGAGCGAGTTGTGCAATGATACAAAGGAACATCGCAACCACGAGTGACTACGGTTATGTCACGTGATATGGTGATAATTCGTGGCTTTACGTCACCAGAAAACTTTTGTCACGAGCTTCGCCAAACAGCTAATGTAGCCCTACTTAGGGTTCTTTGCCATGCAGTGAAAATGATCTTGGTGACAGTGTTCTATGTCGTGCGGATGACATACCACATGGCACGACCCAGACAGAACACTATCTCCTCCGGACGTTCGAAATAGATCCCACGTCAATGTCCTGAAATGGGTATCAGGTGGACATCTCTGGCAGCTATATGAATGAATGTCTCTAACCGTACATCCGCAGGATGTACCGTAACGGCCGTTTGAAGAATTGTCCGAATAGAGTCCCTGACGGGATGCTGGATGGAGCATTATCACAGGAGAGGGAGAAACGTGGCAAGGTGTGTGGCGGCATGAGTTCGACTTTTGTTGAACAAACTGAACGTCTCAAACCAAAAGTAGTAAGAAACATAGACGTTATCGTTATAGTGAGCTAATACGCAAAGCAGTTCTTCAGTCCAGTGCTATCGGTATACGCAATCGCATTAAACTCACCCTTTACACCTCACCCTTCAGTTCGACTCGCAGGCAAACAGGACTCTCGAATTCGTGGAATCGCGGTAGACACGCAATATTAGTGGAAACTTGGAAACTTATACCACTGCCTTTCTAAGTGATCTTCGTGGTTCTAAGAGTTTTTGTTTCTTAAAACTTTGTGCCCTTTGTCCGTAACGGAAATACCAGAAACAAACAAAGAGGAGCAATAGAGAAAGAAAGATGCAGTGGCTGAAGCTGAAACAAAACGGCAGAAAAAAACACCTAGAGGCCTAGTAAGAATCTGTCCACTTTCGCATCACCTCAATAAACAGTATCAATAATAATGAGAAAAGACAGGGCCCTTAGCGCGTACGCGTCTCCCGGCATCTCCTTGTAACTTCCTGCGAGGACAAACGACGTGTATTTGTGGGAAGTCCAAACCGGTGGCCACTCGGTGATGCGAGGGACGCCCGTCAGAAAAATGTCTGTCTCCCATCGAGATCCGAATTTCCGGGAAAGGATATCCCTAGGGACACCACGGGAAATTTTGTTCTGTTTGGGGAAGAGGATATGGAATGGAAAGCGGCAGCATGGCTACAGTAGCTGTAAAACAAAATTTGTTATAGAGTATCGAGAGATAGGTGAACACTATAGTGCACTGAGGCTATGGAAATATATCGCACGGTAGTTTACTTAATGAATGTGGTTGTACAGCGTAATCACAGTGGGAAGCTGCATATCTCCTCCTAGGAAGAGATAAATTTATGGTGTGTGTCTACTGTCTTCGCTGGACAGCAATGCCTCTATTTCGCTCAGCGATTTTGTTGCAGCTGGATAGCTGGCACTTCCATACCTTCTGATTATGATACCCCACCCTGACAGCGTGCAGATCACCACATACCCACGATGCTTTTGCCTCTCTGTTAACCTTTTACGATTGAACTCCTTTTCACTGCACGCAATCCGTGAGGTGTGCGTCCGTTCAACATATTACTGCAGCCACGTGCGCACATGGTTGCTGCTGCAGTTGTTCCTAAACTTTGCCGCTGTCAATCAAAATATGGACGACCTCGTCACCACTCCCCCCCCCCCCCCAGTTTTTGTCGTCGCGATTCACTGTCATTTCATTGGAGGGAACTACATTCATAGCGACTTTTAATATCTGGGCCAAAACGTCTTGCACAACGGCATGCTTCGCTCACCGACGACCCAGGCGAAACCTTTTAGGGTGTGTTCACACGCGCCAACTTTCTCCACCAACCACGAACAACTCGAGTTGGTCTCCTGAATTGGTCGGCGACCGAAAACTTGGGAGAGGAGCATTGCCACGTGACCCTCGAGGGCGTCGAGCAATTTTGTTCCTGCCGTACAACCTAGCATGGGTTCAAATCCTACAGGGGTACTCGTGATTTTTCTTTTTATTATTATTTACTAGCGCCATACAAATCAATAAGCATTTTATGGAGATACTGGCGATCTTCTGCCGAAATAAAATGACCTCGCTTGGATTAATGACAGTCGAACAATGTCACCAGCGGTTGGATGTGAACCCATCTACTCCGGTCAACGGAAGGTTGTCTGTCGGTGGAGTTACTGAGTTGGTACGTGTGAACGCGGAGACGGCACCGTCTTGAAATTCCTCATAAGACATGGGTTCGAGTTGGTGCAGGAAGTTGGCCCGTGTGAACTCCGGCATAGGTTTTTGTGGTCCGCTTTTATTCGAGAAGACGCCATTGCGCGTGGCACCATGAACGCAGGGCGTTCGTGTACGCCACGATGGACGATAGACGTAGACGGTGTGGGACGTAACAAAAACAGGAGGTGTACACGCGCCGCGCGTACAGGGAGCGGTAGTACACAGTCGTTCACATTCGCACCTGCAGACCAATGCAAACGCAATTTCTAAGTGGCGCGCTGCACTGGCGCTGGCGTCAATGATTGCGTCTTAAACCGTTTATACAACCCGATCTTGAGGCACTCGTCGTGTCAGGTGAGATGGGACTTCGCAAGCGGCCTCCACCCACAGAAGAGGAGCTCCTCGCGGCGCACGGCAACGGCACAAGACTATACGTATGTGTGTCGCTTCAATGCACCGTTCTGGTCCACGAGAGAAACTCGTATCCTCAACCCAACACTGAAACACGACGGTAACTTTGCCGGCAATAATTCAAAGACATTCTAGAGCGCTCGTATCGGTGGTGTCGGTTGCGTTCTTGTATTCTTGGTGAGCTGCAATGCGGCTATCTGGCATCGTAACACAATCTGGCCTCTTCTTGTATGTGGCTTCCTGAGTCTTCATACACGATGCTTCCCATATCGAAGAGAACCTGCGGAGTGGTGTCTGGAATTTTTTTTTTTTTTTGCATTTGTGGGCCGCTTCATGACCTCCCTCGGACCGCGTCGCACACCCCCTCCCCCAAGGGGGTCGTGACCCACAGTTTAGGAACCACTGGAAGAAATGACTAATGTCGGTTACAGATTATCTTCCTCAATATGCGCTTATGATGTTAGCACTGAAATTTCATTAATTTGTATGATAAAGAACACCAGAGACAGCATTACGTAATGGGGTGGACATATCTCGCATCAAAACATAAGGCACAGTAGAGTGAAAGACAGTCAGTTTATTTCTACAAAACAACTGTGTAAGATACATGGCAAGATTAGCAAACAACAGGAAAAAATGAGATGACACAATGTTAAATAATGCGCCGATATATTTATTCTGAACCCACTATAATATCAAAGAGCTCAACAAAGAGCACGCAGTAATATTTTATGCCATAATATCAGTCAGACGAGCCGTAACCTATCGCAGAATACGATACAAAGAAAAATTGTAATCTCAGTGTTACAGGAAAACATGGCAAGTACAGATTGCAGTGACAAGCTTGCAAAGTGTTGTAGTAGGTGCTAGCGTGGGAAGGGAGAATATAAGAATGCCTCACTCAGTTTGTATTGACTCCATGCTTCAACAGTGCAAAGCCACTTTCATGTAGAGTAACTGTGAACCACACGGGTACGTATCTTGACATCGACGAGTCATTCGTCCGCTGGTTTTATGTTGCGTCGAAGCCTGTACCCGTTTCGGTGTCGGGATAAGCTGCTCAATGCCGGGGCTCTGTAATATTCAGAAGTAACTACGTCACAGTAATTAAGTACCTCCGTATTAATTCATTCGATTATTTATTTAGACGCGGTAGTCAAGATTAATTATTTCCCAACTATTGAAAATTAGTAACCGCAATTGAATTACGTTTTGCCTGCAAGTCCTACTCAGAGCCCATTTAATTTCACTGTGCTGCTATAGGTTAGCTATAAATTTCTGTCCCCAGCCTTTTGTCTTTAGAAAAAGCTTCTCTACTGCACCAAAGGTACTGTAAAGCAGTAGAGCTGCAATCTCAGAAAATAACTGCCTACAGACTGGCAGGTGCATGACGCGAGTTCCAATTCTCGCTCTGGCTGTGCTGTCTGGAATTTTCCCTGGGTTTTCCGCTAGACCTCCCAGACGAATGTCGGCACGGTTCCCCAGGAAGTTGACCCAGGACGCATACTAACCCCCCTGTCCACCACTCCTTCCTGCTGTCCTCTCACCATCTGTCCACGTCTGTACGCCGTTCATAGCCATAGTTGCTAACACGGCATCTTAAAACAAAACGACTTTAGAAAATCTATCTACTCGACCGCCTGAGCCCCAGTACTCTTATGTCGTAATTTTCGTCGCAATTTTGCTCGTAGCTTTTCATAGAATTAAAATTGAAAAGTACATTGCATGCGCATAACACTGTGCAAAGACGAGGGAAGTCGACTACGTGTCGCCTACGTAGTCATCATGAGCAGCACGCCTGTCGGGAACGTAACGGGTGTTCATTTTTAGCCTTTATATATTTTTTATAAAAAGCTACGAGAGCAGCGTATATGCTGTTTTTGCAGTTGAGTTCTACAGCCAGGCGGACAGCTTTTGAAAGGGATTATCGAACTGCCAAATTACTAATTACCCGAAATTCATTAATTAACTTTTGAATTGGGGAATTCGGGGCAAAAGCGATATAGCAGATTGAGACACTATCCTCGTTGAAGCGGCGTTGAATAGTTTGAGCTCCCGTACTGATGTCATAATTAGACCTGCAGATTAAGTTGGATGTATCGTCGTCCTTACAACCTCAGACTATATAGCAGAAGCCGAGAAGCAATTGAGCGAAACCAAAATTTTCTTACCTTGAGATGATGGCCCTATGTCGTCTTTCTGTGGAAGTATCAACAAAGTAATCGATACCCTTTCTAGCCGTAACTTTATTTCTCCCGACATTTCCAAATTTATTAGACCCACGAAGCTGAAACCAGGTGTTTTTGCCTCCTCATTAACGTTCACAAGGAAATCCAACCAGGGAGGACAATTAGGGTGAGGTAGTCTATGTTGAAGACAGTTGAACTATTTCGTTAATAGCAGTCAGAATAATCGCATAAATTGTACCATAATTCGTTAATTGAATCCCCGAACCTTTGAGAAATGATCCACAAATTACTGTGGTGCTAAACCAGATATTTACGTCGTACGAGCCAAAAATGACTGGCTACATATTTTCATCAACTTACCCCACCCCATGGGTAAGTTGAGGACATCAAAAAATCAATGCCGAGTTTAAATTGTGTCCTTTGTTTGGGCCAGCCGAAACTGTCAGCCACGAGTAGTGCACATGGAAACACAGAGCGAAGACGCAGCATCATAACAGTGAGGTCATATTTTATTAGCCGAGGAGCAGAAATGAGCAAACTGGAAGTCAATGCTCGCGAAAGTTACAGATGGGACAAAATGGCCCCTCAAACCTCGACCACATCTGCAAAACAGCGTCTCATGTCTTTCTAAAAAGTCACGTGCAGAACGTCAACTCGTTACTTCAAAGTCCAGACAACGACTGTGCTCACCCTGGTGTCATAGACGACAGAAAGAAATTTTAAAGAAAATGCCACGCGAAAAGCACAAACTATCCTCAACTTGTCTTCAAAGTAGCCCCACTTTACCCTCATCAACACCCCTACAGAAAAATTTCGTCAGGCGCATTAGCCACATCCCACCCCTTCTAGCTCCCTTCGTATGTAAAGGACACTGATGATCTTCTCTGTAAGATTGAACTGAACTCAGTTACGCTATTCTAGATATGATGGATGTGGCCTCACCGTACACTAATATTCCACACTCTGAGGGTCTGAAATATGTTAAGAGATTTCTTCAATTATATCCATCCGGTATTCTTGGAAGTGCTGCCATAATGCCTGTTTCGAACTAGTTTTAAACTACAACAACTTTGTCTTTTCTAACACGCACTACACACAAATCCACGGGACCGCTATGGGCTCACGTGTGTCCCCAAATCATGCAAATCATTTAAGAGGGTCGTTTGAAATAACACCGTTATAAATAACACAAATAACACGTTTCGGCATACGCCCTTTGGTTTATTACAGATATATACACGATATAATCAATATCTGGTCTGGTGATGAAACATCCTTGAAGCGGTTTTAGAACCACTTTGGTTCTCTACACAACTCTATTAAATTTTCGTGTAAATTTTCTCACCAATTCCGTTAATTTCCTTGATGTTACGGCGTCTCTGAATGCTGGGAAACTGATTACAGATCTTTATAAGAAACCCCCAGACAGGCGGCAATACCTACATTTCAACAGCTACCTTCCCCACGCACGAAAGAACAACACTCCTTACGGCCTGCTCTTGAGACTAAAACGAGTCTGTTCTGATCAGGACGACTTCTCCAGACACGCTCGCGAGATGTAGACAGATTTTTTTAAAACGAGGCTGCCTACAGTCGCTAATTTCCTACGCTCTTGGAAAGGGTAAAGACAGAGACAGAAATCCCCTTCTTAGGCCAGCCGCAAAACCTGAATGCTCCAACATAGTTTCTGCTAATCCGTATTCCAAAGCTCCCAGCAACTGCAAATTAATTATAAATCGCCATATTAATATCCTACACACGTAGTAAATTAAAAGACGTGTTCCTTCACGCACCTTCTGCGGCATTTCGGCGTCAGCGCAACATACGTAACCTGCTTATTTCGTCCGAATGTACAGAAACAATCTCCAGGATATGGCCCTTGCAGCAGAATGAGATGCCAAGCCTATAAATTTATTTTTCCGTCCACATCAGTCCATATAGCAATGCCAGCAATTTTAATTTGAAAAGAGGACAATCCTTGAACTGTAATTCCTTTAATATATATATTGTATGATCTTCTGTGAGACATGTGAAATTCAGTACGTCGGCGAATCCTCCAATTGTATGCGAGAAAGATTTTATGGGCACAAGGGGGGAGATGTAATTCATAAACGTTCAATCCCTGTATCTGCGCACTTCAGGCTCCCTAATCATGACTTTATTGCAGGTCTAAAAATTATTCTTGTAGAATACGGCTTCGTGAATGACTCTAAACACAAAAAGAGAAAGTCCTTCTTGATTGCTAAATTTAACTGGTAAGCACATCGTGGTATTAATGTCTTTAGAGGGCCGCTTTACCAGATAATGTAGAAGGTCACACATAATACCTCTCCAGCTAATGCTAAACCTAATTCGTTTTCTCACACCTGTGCCCTTTATATCTGTCTCCCTTTGTATTGTATTGTATAAAAAACGCTAGACCACCACTTTCTTTTTTTTTCAATTATGCTGAAACAACTGTACTTGTTCAATGTTAGGGGTTTGTAATTTTAGTAGTTTCATCATTTCTTGACTGACACCGGATTGTATCATTACCTTTTTCCCCACTGTACCTGTCTACTATGCCACGAGTTCCACTGTACGTATGGACATACAAAGAAAGCAGTTACACAATCACAACATTTCGAACGAGGTCTGTTCTTTGTCAAGTGAAGGGAGATTGTTAACTTGTCACCAGAAAGCAGAGTCAATAGGAGGCGCAAGGACGGTGGCGGGGGAAAGACGATTGTGCGGCATTTCCTGTGTTCTTGGGGACACAGAGGGTGGGTAATAAATTCTGTGTTTGGGGTCCTGTCAAGTGTGCCATCCAGTGTTGTACGTATCGCCGTTACAAGTAACGCCGTTACAGTAATCGATACTATTTCGGTATCGGAGTGCGTATCGCGATACTTCTTTAAACCGGTATCGGGAAAGTATTTTCGTTACAAATTTATGGTAACGCGATCTCTGTATCGTTACCGATACCGATACTTTTTAGTGCCCCACCCTTTCTTCACCAACCATATTTCTCACCCTTATTAATTGTTAACGAACCGCCTTGCCCTCGACAAGAAGCCTGTGGACACGCCTACGTGCTCCATGACCGGAATTCTGGAATTATACCAAACACATCTTCACTGTTTTTTTTAGAAACTGGTGGAAATAACCTCCAGTTTTAACAAAAGAGTTGAGGTCAACGAACAGAGGTCAAGTCTGTGACAAGTGCGCTCTGGATTCCAGAGCCGCCGTGTCGCACTGAGTCACGCTCACATATACTCTGTTATTGTTAACTTCGGAAAAGTGTTCTTTGTCGTTGGACTCCGGGGTATATGTGGGCGTGAGGGCCTGACACAAACGTAATTGTTACACTGGTCTCTGTCAGCTGCCGGAGAGACCACGGCCTGGAAGGATGGCAGAAGAAGATTTAAGAACCAGCTATTGACAAAAGTTAAGCAAACTGTCCGAGCTACATAATAAACTAGCTCCTTTTTTTTTTGGAAAAATTACATTCTTCCAATTTGCTTTTCGAATTGGATGCTCACGTAAGCGAGATTTCTATGTTGCACCCCTTCGTATTTCAAACAAAGGGGGGGATATGTTTATTAAGAAAAAAGAAAGTATCGCGTTACTTTTTTTAGTAACGGTAGCGGTACTTCGTTACTTTGAAAAAGAAATATCGATATCGGTATTTCGACACTTTTTACTCAAGTAAAGACTATCAGTATCGCGATACCCTATTTCGGTAACGGGTACAACACTGGACTGCCATCGCACGGGGGGAGTGGGTAGATGATTAACATAAAGAGGCGCGTAAGCTAGACATGTGTGAGGCTATAATAGCCCGGTTCTGCTGTACGCTGTTTGTGTCTTCACCTGATGAAGTGCAGGTTCTGCACGAAAGCTTGTGAAGCTTGTGCTTCATTCCCAGGACTTCCCCAGACTGGAGTACGTATGTTTTCCTTCAATGAAATAGAAAAAGTATGATGGTGGGTACTGATGTGGCCTGCGACTTGCTAAGATCATACGAAAACAACAACAACTTTAGTTCAGGATGACGGGTGGGTAGTTTCATCGCCGGGGGCGATACACTACCCCGGTGCTGGAAGTGAAGCGGGGAATGAAGGAATCGGTCCCGTTACAATGAGGATCGAAGTCTTGTGACGTCCAAAAAGGCGAAGAGAGCCTTGAGGGCAGCGCGGTCGTGAGCTGGACGCGGCCAGGGGCCAAGCAATTTTGCGAGGGAGAGGGGGCGGGAGTCTAGCTCGTTGAGGGAGGCGGAGAGTACGGAGCGGGAAGGGTGGAAGTGTGGGCAACGGAAGAGAATGTGCTCCAGATCTTCAACAGCACCGCAGTGACTGCAGTGGGGAGAGTTAACTTCTCTCAAGCGGTAGCGCCACTGGGCTGTGAAGGCCACGTCGAGGCGCATTCGATGAACAAATGCGGCGTCTTGACGAGAGATATGTGCTGCCATGCAGAAAGCGAGCGCTGGGTCAACCCTGCTCAGCATGGCGGGGGGTAGTATGTCAGCGGTCCGTTGGCGGGTAGCCAGAGGAGTCACAGGGCTTCGAAGTATGGATCGCCGACCCTAGTAAAAATCTGTCTGAGAGGCCTTTCAGGATTTTCTGAGAGGTCTGAGAGGACCTTTCAAATTCCTGTGAGAGGTCTGAGAGGACCACTCAAGCCTCTGTGAGAGGTCTGAGAGGACCTTCCAAGTTTCTGTGAGATTGTCTGAGGGGATCACTCAGGCCCCTGTGAGTGGTCTGAGGGGACCACTCAAGCGCTTGTGAGAGACCTGAGGGGACCCTCCAAGCAGCCGTGAGAGGTCCCAGGGGACCCCTCAAACCCTTTGTGAGGCCCGGGGACCTCTCAAACGGCCGTGAGAGGTCTGAAACGGCCTCTCAAGTCAACGTAAGAGGTGTGCGACCCTTCAATCGACTGTGAGGGATATGTGAAGGCCTCCTGAAGTGCCGTGAAATGTCTGTGATGTCTCCCAAACTGCCGTGAAAGGCCTCGCAGTGCATCGCAAGCGCCATGAAAGCTCGATTATGCCTCCTATGACTATTATATCGCTGATGTACGGATTCTAACATTGTTTTGCCCTTCGTATGATCCATGCCGTACGGCCCTCCACAATTAATAAATGCCACCTCAAGCACATGGAATATGTGTGCACTACCAGAATTGTCGTTCGCTGTCGCATCGGACCCTAGCCCACTCACCATGCCAAGAACGCTGAGAAAGACATTGCTCAAATACAAATAACTGCTACGAAAATGCAGCAAGCGGGAACAATGCCAAACTTCATCTTCCTCTATATTTTTTTAACTAATCAGTCGCTGCACCCGCCGCTCGATCCTGACACCTGCGGCACTGAGTATAGCGTCGTTCTTGTACGTGACACATGATGACGTAAAATTCGCGTGCCGCTCGATGAACGCGTAAACTTTCGAAAAGTACCGAGAGGACGCCACGATGTGCTCAGTTGGCCCCTCTTATTCCACAGCAGACACCTTAAAGTTAATGTGGAAAGCAAAAAAGGCAGTTCAACAGATGTGGGGTATTTAATAAGACAGTTCATAATTCGTAGCTTCATATGTCGCGATACAACTGCATGAACATCTGCGGTCAGTGGTCTCTCTTTAGATAATTTATCCCAAACATTTAAAGACATTTCTCAAACCTGTAAAAAATGTGTTTCATATGTGCATGCCTTCTTTTACTTTTGTGTGGTTGCACCTTCCACATTATTTCCTCTACGTCTGTTGCTTGCACTATTTGCTGACCGTGTTGCTGAAATTGAAAACATTCCAGGTCAATACAACCGAGAAAGGCAGAATATATTTTGCATGCCTTTCGTTCATGTAGTTGATGGCCATGCCCACTGCCAACATGCTCGTTATCTCCACTCTTCGCAGACTGTTGCTGCTACAGCCATAAAACTGAGTGACCGAAGCTCCCAAAGAATGAGAAATATGGTTATGCTTGTTGTTAAATGTTTTGCAGGCATAACCTGCAAAGTGCCAAAACATTGTCGCATATATGTTCATAGGCTACTTAAAAGAGGCATAAGAAACTACACTATACATATCGCCAAAGCTCTTGACTGACTGCAGACTGAGAAGGACGAAGTTCACTGAACTGAATCGTGAACCTTTGAACTGGAACTGAACCTTTCTCAAGAAAGGTGCATGGAGCTGTCTTTCTGCATCTTTCCAAATATACGCAAAGCGTTTGACCGATTAGGACCGTGGTTTTTACTTGCATTGTTTGGAGTTAGCGAAAGAGCAGCGTTTACTGCCCTGGCCATACCTGCTGACGTTTCTGGAATATGTTTCGGAAACTAACATGCCGCAACACTCATTTCTGTTAAGTTGAGTTCTGACCCGTGCAGCATCACCGTGGTTTTTACTCGCGTGGCTTCCAAACCGATAAGCTCAAAAGGACGAAAATCACTGAACGGAGGCTACCCTCAAGAAAGGTGCACGGAGCTACCGCTCTGTAACTTTCCAAACACATGCAAAGTACTTGACTGACTGCGAAGAACCGCAACACTCATTTCTGTTATTTGCAAATTGCCCTGTCACCCACAGGTACCATTAACGGTCGTTAACAAGTTGAGTTCTGACCCGTGCAGCAGGACCGTGGTTTTTACTCACGTTGCTTCCAAACCATTGAGTAGAAAGCGTGAAACTCACTGATCCGATGCCACTCTCAAGAAAGATGCCATCACTTTGCATCTTCCCAAATATATGCAAGGTGCTTGACTGACTGTGAAAAAACCATGACTCTCATTTCTGTTACTTGCAACATTACATGCGTTGCTAGGATAATTTATTCTGCTGCAGCACTCAGCAAGAGGCAGAACTTGCATGCTAATAACGAACAGAACTGAGAAGGTAGTACTGTTTATAAGATAACATTACTCCCTTTCGTAGTAGTTCGGCATTTCACATAGATACAGTTGTTGAAGAACCTTGACACACACACAGATTCCTTCAAAGTCGTTTGTCGGGTAGACCCCGAGGTTCTCCAGTTGGAGGGACGATGCACTTGTGGATGTAACTTGTGCTGCACAGACAGTGTTCCTCGATTAGTTTTCTGCACAGGAAGAACAATCCTTCCCGTCCAACAGGTCGGACAATCCATAACACCTCACAATATGTACCGTCCGTCACCTTTATATAACGTGTACACGTCCTCTTGCACCGCTTGTATGCAGCACAGTGAATGTCCAATCCATGAACACTGACCCTGTGGAACTTCTGAAGTGCAACCGCATAAGAAAAATATGCAGCCAATGCAACTTCCTCGGCAGCTGAGAACCTTCCATGTTGTGGTGAACCCAATGTGCCTTCTCTGTGACTGGTTGCCCTCTTCATGAAGCTCATGAAGGGCATCTCCATGTGATGTGGAAGTGCTGAAATTCCTGCTGTGAAGAGAAGGCTCTGCCGCATAACCCACCCCTCAGCGACTTGTAATGGCGCCCCCTTGTGTGCTGTAATGAGCTGTAGAAGTGTTCCATTTGCACCCTCAAAAGGGAACATTGATGTAGCCCACAGAGGCCCAAGTTTCATCACAGACTTGGGCAAATGTATTAGGAGATGCATGTTTGGTGTTTCCGCACCCTCACCGTACAGGCTAGACACCTGTCGCACGAAGCACTGAAGGAGGTTTTCAGAGGCTGCTATGTCGTTCCGCTGTACCTTTTTTTTAGCAGAAGAAAAATACTTTCAGAAAGTAACGACATGTGAGCGAGGTACTGGACTTTTAACCCTCTCGGGCAACGTGAAAATAAGACTGGTGGTGTTATCCTCGTTAGCCTGTCAGCAATAACACTGATGAGTACTCCGATATAGTACGGTGACCCTGTACAAGTCATCCAAGCCTCAGTTAGTTGCTTCACCACGCCTTCTAGAACACAGTGCATATAATCTGGGACAACACTCCACACGAGGTCCAAGGTAGGAATTCTTGCAATTGGAGTGGCCCCGAACAGGCCGCGCACTGTTTCACCACTTCTTGTTGCTGCCCTCATGTCGTGTAGTACACCACGATGTGTCCTCTCTAGCTCAGTCTCTGAGAATGGATACTTCAGCACACCTGGAAGAGATTGCACAGTCAGAAACATTGGTGACCACACATTAACAACAATGGCAACACGAAATGGATCAAAACAAGTAATCCTGCTTCCTTGAGTATATGCTAAACATCTCTGCATGTGCAATGGGACGGGGAAACCACCTATGGCTACAAAACACGCAAGGAATGCTTTTAGTAATGTGATCCATGGCACATGTAAAGGCAAAAGTCTGTGCTTTTGCAGACAATTTGTGTGTGCTAAAATCAGTATCAGAGCATCTCAGGGACATGTGCCACAGTGGAGGTCATCACACGTAATGTGCACTGGTCCCAATGCAATGAACTATATAGATACCCTCCGACAATTCATGGGTAGTCCTCATCGGCACTTGTTGAAATCATTACGAATATTATTGTCAAATTAGCTGCCCAAAAACAAGATTTATGGCATGCCCTCTACATGCAGATACTGTCCTATGATTATAAGTTTTAACTTTTAATAAAGAAAATGAATACATACCGTTTACAAGCGTGCCCTTCTGGTAGCACCACGGACAACCAAAGTAGCCGTTGAACTGTTTCCTATTGAGTACAGTTGCCCTAGCCGGAGCGTCAGCCATACAGCATACTGCATGTACCATAGAGGAGAGTGTCTGTCCAGTCCTGAAACACTTCCACATGATTGGCCCTGTAGCCAAGAGTCGGTTGACAAATTCGCTGAGGAACATGAACATGTTTGGTTTGTGTTTCCCGAGCCCACATAAAAGTAGGTTCTGAACGCGGTGAACAACGGGAAGTTCATTGAGCATGATGTGAATGGGCCACATGGTCATCGCAGCAGACTTAAATTTTGTGGATCCGTCCGTGCTGAAACTCACAGTGATGTCATACAAACTAGAGCAAAACTTGTTTCGTGTTTCCGTGATGAGGATACCATCTGACAGATGAGTCAAAATATCAGCCACAGAGCCACGTGCAATCTTTTCCAGGTTTTCTTGTAGGGCTTTGTTAAAACGATTCACCAGGGCCCTCAGCTGCATCTCCAAATGAAAGACAATGAAAAATGATCCGTCCGAAATAAGAGTCGTGGTGGATGATGAAAGCTTGCAGCGATCACACTGTTTCCACGTCTTTACAGGACATTTTCTGTAACGTCAGTATCTCGTGGCATTCCTTGCAGAAAAAGTAGAAATTAACCATCTCGCTCCGTGTGCGCTTCCAGATCTTCCTGGTGCAACAATCTCACCAAACAAGGCATTGATGAGCCGCAAAGGCCCATCGACTTGCTCCCAGGATATGCGAGAATTAACAAGAGTGCTTGCGTCGTGCGTTGCCCTGGCAAGGTGTATCTGCCGTACATATCGTCCTCGTATTCTATATGACTTCGCTGTTGCTCCGTACCGCCGCTACCGTGAGCGGGTGAATCGTCGCCGTCATCGCTTGCTTCTGCAACGAACTCGTTCATATCGCCGTCATCGTCGTCATCTGACAAAGACTGTAGGTCACTGTCGTCTGAAATCATTCCAGTTGTTGCACTGCTAGGAAGTACGGGTTCGTTGTCTTCAGGGAGGGGTGGGTCACTAGGAGCTTCATTGCTGGTACCTGCAGTTGAACAAATCGCAGCCCGCCTTCTCTGTCCAGAAAGCGTCTGCTTCGGGACCACATATTCCTCTCCCGGTTCCAGATACCGCTTTCTTGTTCGCCGCTGGTTTGCAGACATGCTGAGTTTACAGATACACAAAGAAAACTAGAAAAAACGGTCGCGCGAAAACCACAATATGATGATGATGATGATGATCGTGAACAGTGATGTCGACAGCGGTGAATCGCTTGCGCTTGTGTAAATAACATGAGTTTGCCAAATAAATGGGAAATGTCACATTATTGTTCATGGTAATTTTATGTTGTTTGAGCGGTTCCTTATTTTGAATATTCATCATCTCCAAGACTCCGAAAAGCGCTGCTGTCCACAACGTGATTTTGTGCATTTTTCTTAGTCACGCAACATATATATTCACGCAACACCAACTCTTTGCAAATGAATATACTTAGAATTGTAAATCTTTATCGCATATTTCTACGAAGTCTATCACCCTGTCTGAATTGCTTGAACACATGCTTCAACATTTCATTATACGGTAGTGCGGTTGGTGCGCTGCTGTTGAACCACGCTTGTCCCTTTTGCCGGCCGTGTGTTGTCATCTTTGCACGTGTTTTGGTTCGCTCCGTCTAAACTTTTATAGTGTCTCACTTTTTTTTCCATTCTGTCACTCGTTTTTTTTTTCCTGCATACCTGGAGGAAGATGTTCGCGCTCATCCGATATCGAATTGACGATGCCAAGTCTGTCGTTCCCACGTCGTACATAAAGGACCTCAGCGCGACTGACGTTGATGACTTCAACCCGGACATTCTCTATGAAGTTTTTTGGAGTGGCGACGATTGCACGCAGGGCGGATATTACGAGGCGCAGATCATCCGGTTATCTGGTAAGCAGCCGAGACATACGCGACAAATGCATTGTTCACTATGCTGTGTCAATTATGACGAAAGCTATTATTGTCAGTTATAACTATGTCCTTTCGCACCGCTATACAGAGACAGAAGATGGCCTTCAAGTCTGTCGTCGAAAGAGACAGAGACTGCTAGGAACTACTGTTAACGAAGCTTCCGGATCCACAAAACCAAAGGTGTGTGTTTTATGCACTCAAGTGCAGGGTGAAGCGGAGATATATTTTAACCGCCTGGCAAAAGGACACGAATGAATGAGTTTTGTGGATATCAAATGGTAGAAGTTGTCCTGTATTCGTAGCCAGTTTGCCCATTGATATCAAGGCACCATTAGCTGAAAGTTGGCATAATTGTGACATTCTTCCCCATTACAATCGTTGTATCAAGGTAGAAGAGAGATGAAGAATGGCAAGCCTATGAGAATAAGGCTAACAAATAAAAGTTTACCCAGTTAGAAGCAGGAATTAATTGTAATTTCAAGACTTTCGTGAAAAAGTCCTGCACTTCTTTAGGTAACAAGTGTTACACTGCGCAGCATACATTCATATATGCTGTGGTCACCAAAAAAAAGAAAGAAAGAAAAAGTGGACAGTGTTATATACAATGAGCTCAAAAGTACGGTTCAGAGTTAGAGCGACGGCACCAAGAAGTCCAGTTGCAGGAAACAAGCCGTTCTGCATACATAAGGAAACAAGATGTTCTAAACATCCCAAGTATGGGCTGAAAAATATTTGGGGAATAGGAAGCTGAACAAGGAAAAAAATAGTACATATTCAAAGGAATTCAATGTCAACTTTGCGGTGCGCTCGCACTTTCTGTGGTGCAATCGTACCGTTTCCTTTCTTTTTTCTTTTCTGCTTTGGGGTCTACCGGCTTTCTTTTTTTGGGGTAGCAGAATTCGCTTGCGCGAATTCAACCTCCCCTTGTTTGCAGACTTTTTCAAGGTTATTTTACCAACCAACCAACCCAACCTCAATGTCAACTTGCAGACGTGGCGATGCCACACAGGATAGTGCACCGCAAAACAGGTGCAGGGGTCAAATAGGATGGAAGACAAATACACACAAGATGACCTAAAAAAAAAGCACTCCAACATATGATGCAGAATTAGGGTGACGACATCTACGAAAAACAGTAGAGAGCAAAAGTTGCAATGCACGCACAATGAACAAGTGCATACTGCTGCATGAAAGTTTTGTACTTAAAATTAATTCATGCTTTTAACCGCGTAAACTTTTTATTTGTCACCAATACTAATGTATAGCCAGGATGTGGGTGCTCCCACTCTACGACATAAAGCTGTATTACTGTTGACTCAAAGGGAAGTACTGTAGGGGTTCAACGAAGTATTTTGTTTTTCTCACCCCGCAGAAAAAGAAGAGCAAAGATACCCTGAAGGCCGTCAACCAAGAGCGACAGATGGCCATTATGGATAGCTTGGAACCAGCTGAGGATACCGTACCTCGGCATGTTCATGAGAAATTGCACAACGAGGTAGCAGAGCTGAAAGAGCAGCTATGTAGGGTTCAGCTATTAAACACACAGCTGCAAGAAGCACTCGCTGTGAAAGTTGTAAAAGCAGGCAAGTTGTAAATTTTTCAGCTTTGAATACCAATGATCAGTTGCTGGTCGCTCTCTGTACATGGTTGCTGCTCACAGTATGCATGAGTGACTTGTTCTTTGCTCCACTTAGAGTGCCACCGCTGTGCCGGAAAAGCTGTGGAGGAGGCTCGACCTCCACAGTGCACAAATGACGAAGGAGTAATGTCATGGACAGTGCCAACTAATGCATTGCAAGAGCTGGAAAGGAACCTCCTCCAACCAGTCCAGGAGGTGACATTTCTGTGGGCCACAGCAGTGCACAGGAAGAGATGCAGCGTGCCTTGTCCAGGGACGAGCTGCAGTTGGCTGCCTCCCCAGTGCAGGAACCACAACCTGCAGGAGCGAACCTGCCTACAACAGGTATTACCCTCAACAGCCAGGAGAATGTTGAAATGGTAAGGACTCCGAATACTTTAAGTAAGGCCAGGAGAAGCTTTTGCTTTTCAGACTTAAAAAAAAAAAAATGTTGGCTCAAATTGTTCCAGCTTGCCTTCAAGTGTAGTACTAATTTGATTTCACGTTAATTGTGTACATCTGCTTAGTCTCACTCATTTGGTAATCGTGGTTGTATTATTAATTTCTGTAGACCTCATTAGGAATTATTTGTGTTCACAAGGTCGACATAGGCAACAATGTGCAAATCCCAAAACCGAAATGGGAAAGGTTGCCTGCGCAAAAGGTAGATAGCCGGTTCGTGAAAGAGGCGGCTGTAGTTGTGTGGGGCACAGACGTCCTGAGGAAACGGTCCGTGACAGGCACGCTGTCAAACCGTGCGAAACAAGAAGGTAAAAAAGAAGCTTATCCCAGCTTGAGCCCCGAAAAGGTGGAAGCACTGCGACGTAAGTTGTAATCTTTGCAATGTATTGAGATGGAAATCAATTTTACTGTTTTCTGTTGTACCACTTTTCTCAAAATTTCCATGCTGTGAATGTCACATTGCTGTTGTCTGCCAACACATGCACTAATTGAACAGGACTAAGTAGTGGCATAGCGTTGGGCCCTTATACAACTTAACAATTTGCCGTATAAACTACGTAATGTCCATATAGTCTGCGTGCAAATCCCTGTTTCGGAAGGAGTGAGTGGGAAGACTCTCTTGATGAGAGCTGGTAATGTGCTTCAATTTTTTGTGGTAGTGACAGTCAATTATCCATCATGAAGTTTGAATTACGCAGTGGCATCAAATTTCGTATGAATTAGCAAGCATTCACTGCCATACAAATAATGCATGTATGGCTTGGTATTGACGGAACACAGGGTGTGCATAATTTCCCCCAATTTGTGATATATATGCATATAATAACATATGTGTAACCATTGGGAATGGGTATAAAACTGAAGATAGGTCACGACAGCTTAAGTTGCCACTCCATTGTTACAATTTTTTTTTTGTTCTTTTCAGACTTCTTCATCCATCGACTAACTCAGGGTGAAGACCGTGTCGCTGAGCAGGATGCCTTGACGAGATCACGTTGTATCCGAAAATTTCTGAGCGAAAAATGTAACGATCTAAGGAAAGCAATGCAGCCAAAAAAATAAAGTGGGTTGCTCAAATGTACTGCTGTCTTGTCTCTGATGCTGTGCGTGTGCCGCCGGAACACCCTGAAAGCCGCCAACCTGAGAGGTACCCCCAGCCTGAGAGGTCCCTTAGCACACCAGGCCTGAGAGGTGTTTTTCATTACGGGATCGCCTCTCAGCAGTGCAATACGCGTCCGTTACACCGCAATGTGCGGGAACCCATTGGAGAGCGAGCCTATGTCCACAGGCTCATACGAAATCTCGCAGCACATCATACGAAATTCGTTCGGTGCGCAGGAAGTAGGGAATAACGTGTATGTAATTGCGCGGGCGCAGAGTTCGTTCACCCTGATATGTGGGGTACTTGTTTTGATGATGGCACTTGTTTTGATGAATATAATATAATATCAGTATGGAAGGAAGCAACGTCCCATGAATTTACTCGATGTGCGTTGGAACGCGAATCAAGAATGAATTCGGAAGAAGCGTTAGAGTTACAGCTGTCACTTCAGACAGTGCCCTTGTGGCACTATCCCGTTGACGTCGTAAGCCACGGATTTCATGTGCCTAGGTATCAATATACAAGTCACTCGCCCATGAAAGGAATATCGCATCCGTCGCCTTCCATTCCGAAACTACAATTTAATGCCAATTTAGTCCTCGTTCATCACCGACAATTGCGTCAAAAATCTTACGCCAATTAGTGAAGTCCAACAATTTAAAAACCTCTGATTGGGCGACAAAAACGACAAACACAGACAAGGTCTCAAAGCCTTGTTTTTTTTTACTTCGAAACCACGAATTTGAGACCTTGTCCGTGTTGTCGTTTTTGTCCCCAGTCTCGGGTTTTAGGTTATGGATCTATACCACCAGTTCGCTTGCTACCTCTCTATCCTCCCGTTCGTGCAGTTGTTTCTGTGCAATTTGATGTAATGCATGGCAAGACCAGACGACGGATGTTGAGGGTATTCCGAATTTCCTTCTGGAAGCGGCACTTGGAACAAGGCCAATCAGTGAGCGCCCTTTGACGTGGACAAGCCAATCAGGAGCGGCTGAGAGACCTTGGTGTCCGACCGCCGGGCGGGAGTGATGATGATGACGTCTACCTGTCGCGGAGATATCCGAGATCGATCGGCTAGTGGAATGCTGTTTCTGGTTAGCGTCGTACATGTTTGTGCAGCCAGGAGCGTAACACCATGTTTTACGGAACATGGTCATGTCAGCACTCACCCTGGTAAGCGAAAGTTGGCGTACTTACCGTGGTCTCCACACTATTTATGTCTCAGTGCGAGTGCGAAGCAGACGACATCGGAGACAATCACCTGCGCTGCACATCCCATTCGTGTGCCCGGCTTACGTTATTCTGGCTAGCTACACAGGAGTGCGAATCTGTAAAACGCGATGGCAATTAATGTTCTGAGGCTGGAACACATAGAAAGGACAAATACATACAAAGCCTCAGGTGCCTAAGAAATTACTGATGAAAGAAGGAAGTCACTGAAAAGGTTAGCCAGCTGTAGGACTCGAACCCACACCTTCTGCATTACCGGTCCAGATTACCGGTGAGGGGGATGAATGAGAGGGTGGTTGGTTTGTCCCTTCAGATGACGCACCCTTGGAAGTCGCTGGGAAGGTGTGTTAGCTTAGCTCAATTGGTAAGAGCCCTGGACCGGTAATCCAGAAGGTGTAAAACGCGTTTCATTAATAAGTAGGCTGTTTCTGGAAGCGAAACTTGGGCAAGTAGATTGCGAAACCATGCCGAAGGTTACCGTATCGACCTTATACACTCCTTTCTGGTTGTGATAGTCCCTTTAAACGCAACGCGTACGGAGATAAGGAGAGTATTTCACCCCGTGGATGGCGACGTATGCCCTTTGTATCACTACATAACTCATTAAGTATCACCTTTCTGATCTATGTACGGCAGCTGTTTTCGAAATCAGGGGCCTCGGATTTGCTCGAGGGAGCGTTACCACAAACAGAGCTGGTACCTTTGGCACGGAAGGTGTTGCCTTCCGTTGGCTGCTTCACTCCGCTAAATTTCAATTCAATTCGATTCAATTCATCTTTCTTTCAATACAAGTCAGAGTTACGTAGGGGTGGCCAAAAAACAGCTTTTGACTTTCTCATTTTGCTAGATTCTTTGATTTGCTCGTTTAATGTCACATATGTGCGCATCTGACACGTATATGACAAATACATACCCAACATATATTTTGCACTAGGTCTCTTGCTTGTATGTTGTCGTTTGGACGTCGCTCTATTACGTAAACTCGAGAGACCTGAGCCAGGAATGGTGGATGGTTTCGGTTTCCGTCAATGCGCTATGGACTGGTTCGCAGAGAGAGAGAGAGAGAACTGATTGCTGTTTTTTTATTTTTTTATTGCTTTTGTACTCGTAAGGACTTTCTACGTTCGTCATTCGTTGCGATTTCTTTGTTCTCCTAGTACAGCACTTCATATCACTGCTTCAACACGTTATAGGCCGTGTGGAAACCTATGCTTCCACAACCTCGGGGCGTCAGCCCGTCCGTTCCGCACGCGAAGGAACAAGCGGCACAACAATCAAACAACATCCAAAATTTATTCGCCTTTGAACAAAGCGTCGAGCGACAAACGGTCCCTCCGGAACACTGTGCTCAAACGTAGAGGCTCCGTGCCTATTTACACCCTGCTCTCACTCCCAACGTTACGGGTGAGTCGTCGCCTGGAAGACTATCTTTTCAGTCCTACAACGGTAAGATGCTGACCTGTGCCGCTGAGAAGGAAATAGCTACAGGTAGCTATCGGTGTCGTAGACGATCTCACAAATGGGATATGATCCGCAACAATTACGCTGACTCCGAACGCGCTACTCAGTTCCACGGGTACTGAGAAGGGTCGTACGTACGCAACACAATGCACAGAGCTTGTCTCGATCTCCAGTCTCCACCTTCCCTCCATCCGTGCGTTTCGCGGTTCTGTTATGACACGTGACATCGCAGGGTTGCTCGCAAACGGATCAGCTCGGCTGTATTTAGGGGAGACGAACTCGTCAACGAGCACTGTCCATGCCAAAGGATAGCTGCTTGCGGGCGGTCACAGGCTGGCATAGGAGGAGTCCATAAAAGTCTAAGGAGTACGCTAGAAGGAAACCTCCGGAACTGGGACGTACGGGCAAGGGGAGCGCCATATTGAATCAGGTACCGCTGCCGCGTCTCATGCAGAAAAGAATCTGGTAAGCATACACCAAACATAACGTCAAGAATTTTTTTTGAACAGCAACACCCTAACCCTATGAAACCCTATGATTTGGAAGAATGAAAAAAAAAATAAACAGAGACAAGAAACATAGACACGACACGGACGCCACGTGGAGACGCCGTCTCCGCCGCTGTCCCATTGCTATGGTGAGCTACCGCTGCTGCTCGCTCCCTCGACCAGCCCAACCAGCCTTGGCTACAAACCTGGATAGGGATAGACAGTGACAAAATCCATAGCCAACAGAACCAGCGGAGCAAGTGTTGCCAGCAGCTTTCGGATTGCGCCTGTTTTCACGGGCGAAAAGTACGCAACGTTCCCTCGGCTGATTCAGTATGCTGCCTCCTGGCGCGTGCATTGAGAGAGAGGGAAGAGCCCCGTTCAAGTTCTTTGCTCTCATCCGATCCTCCTCCCCGCCTTTCCTTCTACCCTCTCTCCGTAATATTTTCTATGGAGGAGCCCATTGGGAGCAGGCCACGTCCGTTCTCTTGTGTCTCCTATATGTCCGAAACACGCCATCCTTCCACCCTTCCAATCGTGTGTTCAGGGGGCACAAGGACGCAGCGTTGATCTCATGACTTTCACATGGCCACCAAGGCCATTCCATATCTCATTGCATCGCATTGAAAAGAGCGGAACGGTTTCATTTCCACTCCAGTTATAATTTCGTTGTTGCAATTCCAATCCCATTCCATTCTCAGATCTATAAAAGAGAAATGATTCCGGAATCGTACCAATTTTGGGATGGTTTCTCCGCAACCTTGGACAGGACATCGGCGAAGCCTTGCACGCCTACCAAAACGAATACATGATTATTCTGTCAGAGACGTTGCCCAATGCCGATTCCCGGTGTGTACAGCAGGATGTGGTTGCATGATCGACACAAAGAAACCACTGACGCCGTTGCTCTGGCCATCTATGAGAACGAAAGCGTTCCAGTCACGTGCATGCCATAGAGGAATAGTAAAAATGCTGATTGCGTACGTGTCAGCACGTGAAGCTTGTGATCCTATTTGTCACAAAATATTTACTGCGGGGCGGGGGGGGGGGGGGAGGCATGTTATACGGTGGTCGCCAAAACCGATATAAACTATTGACATGACCAATAGCAACCATACTGCTCGAACGATGCTAGAATTTCACTCTGAGAATACTTGCACATTCCGCTACAAACGCTGTAACTGGAAGGTAAGACGACACACACTCATTAGAAACCCTCGCTGTTATTTCTACGATACCCTGCGTCACCGATATTTCGCATTTCCAGCAATAGGGAGCTCAATGCTGCTTCTATGACCATTACCCATTGGGAAGGGGCTCATGGCACACCGCTCGTGTTGCATGTCAACTCTGCCGTGTAAGTCGTTAGCCTGGTTTGCTGGAATGGGCTCTCTCCGTAGCAAGGCAAGCTTGCGTCCAGGGCAGAGTAAACCTGAAGCCGCCTCCCCCCCCCCTTACCGCCATCAGAAGCCTTGTAAACAAAGAAATGAAAACGCTTATTTGCATTGTCGAGCTCGTAAATTCCAATTTTGCTTCGTTCACGCTTTATCCTGTCCAACCAACCTGCCAGGGCCTGCCGTTCGACGCCCTTTCTCGTGAGGGGGCATGGGGCGGCTGCCCCTCTCGCACCCCCGTCGCTAGGGCTCTGGCGCCGTTACAGGCTTTTCAAAACTTTCCAAATGTTTGTTTACTCTGGTGGAGGTTTGAATGCGCATTCTATAGCGCATAGTGTATATATATAGTGTATTGTATACCGGGTGTTTCAGTTAAATCCCCGGGCTAAATAATTCGTGAACGGGTGCACAATCCACGAACTTTCTTTTTTTACAAAGTATCTGTCCGATACCACCTATAAGCTGCACACCGTGTGAATGAGTGGGATGCGCTCATTATTAAAATAAAAATGCAAATGAGTTTCGTCAAAAAGCGTATCTTCTAAAGCAGGGGCGCTGTCGGCATTAAAATGTGTACTACCCCTTTTGGACCTTCAGTGGACACCTTTTAGAGAAAAATCTGCCACCGAAGCGGGTCATTTGTTGCAGTAATTATTGGTTTCGGTTTACGTATTTTGTCGCGGCTGGTCGCGGCGAAGCGCAAAAGGGCATATTTCATTGGTGTAATTCATTGGTGTAGTTCATTAATGTAAGGACGTTATTTATCGACGGATAAGGGAGTGAAGAGCGTCCTTTTGCGCTGCGCCGCGACCAGCCGCGACAAAAATACGGAAACCGAAACCAATTAATTACTGCAACAAATGACCCGCTTCGGTGGCAGATTTTTCTCTAAAAGGTGTCCATTGCAGGTCTCAAAAGGGGTAGTACCCATTTTAATGCCGACAGCGCCCTGCTTCAGAAGTTACGCTTTTTTACGAAACTCATTTGCATTTTTAATTTTAATAATGAGCGCCACCCACTCATTCACACGGTGTGCAGCTTGTAGGTGGTATCGGTCAGATACTTGTAAAAAAGAAAGTTCGTGGATTGGTGCACCCGTTCGCGAATTATTTAGCCCGGGGATTTAACTGAAACACCAGGTATATATAGTGTATAGTGTGAGTGTTCAACTTAAGAAGGAAAAGAAATGGAGTCCGTCAGCTCTCAAAATATTACTGCGCCGCATATAGGATTGCTGGGCACAGAGACTTCACTCTCTCCCCTCCGCCAGGTAGTGTAGTCCATCACATTCACTCTGCTTCCGTATTGGCTGTTAAAGGGACCGAAAAGTGAAAAATAACCCCATATTTTTGCCCACTGTCGTGCGCAACATCACAGAAAGCATTACTTCTCAATTCGGCATATTTTTTACGTATAAATATTTGAAGATTGCCGGAACATGGACGGTGCTGCTAGCGAACGGCGAAAAAGAGCAACTTGGGTTTCGGGTCCAGGGCTCCCAGGGATTGGTCAGCCCTTACCACGTCAGAGTTAATTTTGTAGAGAACAAAGTTGACGCACATTATCTTACAGCTAAACGCCATTTTAAAAATGACTCTCACTTCCATAGCTTTTACGTTAATAAAGCATTCAGCTACTTCGCCGCTACGAGCTACGATCCGCCGCGCCATCTGCAAGGCCATCTGTGTTATCGCGTTTATTGTTTACGTCGTTGGTGGTCACGCTGGTCGCGCGTAGCAGAAAGTGTAATACCCTAGTCGCACTAGCTTTCTCAACCACGGTTGAGTCGACTGCAGTCGAATGGCTCAACCACGGTTGGGTGAACTGAGCAACGAAATCAGTTTACACGGGCTTCTGTGAGCTCAGTTGAGAGTAGCGCTAGCAGCGTCGCCTGATGAGCAAACAGAGAAACCCCAAAACACATAACAATTTTAAATATTACGTCGTCAGAAAAAGATGGCTTTGGACGCTTTCCAGAGGTGTATAATGCCCCAAGGATGTGTGCTACTATGTATATGGAAGGATTACGTACGCAACTCGACATTTTTACTACTGTTTCGCATTTCCAACTGTACATTTCAGCCGAATCGCGAAATATGTTCACAACACTATTCGCGCGAACGCTTCTGCTGTACTCTTGCTCTTTCGTGCGTCGGCGTGCATTTTTCTTATCCGCGTTATTTAGTCTTTTATTTTGTTGTACATGTCATTGTCCTCGTTGAGTTCTACCATATTTCGTGTAATATTTCTTGTGCTGCCGTGTCTGTATTGTGCGTGGTACGTTCTGTTGGACAAGCGATGTGTTTGAGCAAACCGAAGAACGACGTGGTGCGAGAGAGGGTCAGGAATGTTTTTACGTACCTCCCCTACTCAGTCTCGACTGAGGAAAACAGAGTGTGAGCTGGATGCTGTGCGCGCGCGCGATAGAAAAGCGACGAAAGCGGAAACCAGCACGGCAACAGGTGAAAATTCTGACAGCAATAGCCCTGCGATTGTACACAAGGGAGAAGCAACTGCGCAGCTATTGACGGCCAGCGTCTTGGTCGGATACCCCACTGCCCAACCTCGCTGACGACTTCTTTAAACCGAAATGGACTATCGCGTCACCTGTGCAACGTTCAGCTACCATGGTGGGCGTTTGCCAAAGCATAGCTATGCGAGACACGGACATGAGGCAGGCTGTGCCTTTGCAAAGAGTGGCAGGTGCCCTTTATCGCCTATTGGCTTCTGCAGACAGCCTTTTGGTGTCAGCAGGCATTTTGTGAATTATGTGTACTGGGAGTTTTTACTTAGTGATTGTACAAACTACAAGTCCCAGTTCGTGAAACTCACAAGACAAGCAGAGCCACCTACGTCGGTTTGACGGAGTAACAGGACTCTCTCAAGATTTTGGACGGATGCCACATTGAGATGTGCTCTCAAAGAACCAAGGCTCATGCTATTACAACTACAAGGGCTGGTACATAGAGACAATGCAAGGGTTCATCGTGGGTCTAGTCATCCTATGTGACCAAAAGTGTTTCCTTTGCAGCCGTATATGATCAAGCTACACTCTGACGCAGTTTAATGCTTGACTGTCAGATGCAAGACACGTGGTTGAAAATGCATTTGGGAGAGTGCAAGCACAACCCTGCATCTTTCTAAAGGGGATTGAATGTGACATCAATAACTGTGACATGATAATCATGATAGAGGTTGCATTCTACATAACATGTGCAAAGGCATGAATGACAGTGCAGGACTGAATGCAGGACTACTCCCATCACGTCAGGGAAATTCCACAACATTCGACACCAGTTTCCACTGAAGGGTGGGGCATGTGTGCAGGATGCCATCGCATTGCACGTTTATGGAGCATCGCCTTCATTAATCGACATCTAGCGCGTCACCCCCACACCAAAAAGGGCCTCGAAAAGACCAACACAATTGTCTCCACCAAAGGACATCTCAGCATTAAACAAACCCTGCTTAAACGCTAAGCCTTTGCTTTGTGAAGTAATTATTAAAATGCCCATAAACCTATTAGATTGATTAGCATAGCAAAACGGCGCAGTATTGAAAATTTTTGCCGCAGCAAATAATGATGTTAAATGAGAGGTGCTGAAAGCGCCCATCATGCTTCAATAACATCGACGATTCCCCTCCTTCATCAGGAAAAGCCACCCTAGCTCTACGAGTTGGGAGATTGTGTACGTGTACTTGTTAAAGTTGCAGCCGAGGGCAACTGTGTGTCCGGTTGTATGAGGTTCGGTCATGTCCGTTGCACTTAGCTGCTAGTTTAGCAAGCAAAACTGTCCATCATAAGAAACAAATGTCCACATTATCAAATACAAAAAAAAATGAAGAAAGCAACACCAAGGACATTTTACAGTCTATGTTTATTTGAACTCTTATTTCATTTACTGGACACATCCATCAGGTGGACCCTGTTTGTTTTGCATGGTTTTTCTTCTTTGCCTCTTCGTCATCTTGAGGTTGGTTTTTCTACTGTTTTCTATTCACGTGTTCTGCAGTAGCTGACCCGAACACCTCTGTGGGAACTAGCTAGCAGACAGCCACACAGGAGGAAGCCCAGAGGTCAACTGTTTATTCGGGCGCATAACGCATGCCCGCTGTTGCGGTAGACATCGTCGTCGTCGTCGGTAGGAGGTCGCCACACCTCATATTTTTTAAAATCTCAATCAATCAAACAACGTTTTACAACACTATGACAGCATATTTATTGCGGGTAAGTGCATTCTATAAAGTGGATAATTTTTTGTCATGTTTCCTTATATGATAGATTTTATAACTACGGTAATATGCCTATGTTTTCTTGTTTTTTTCTCACGCAATGACTTTTTTCAGCTTAAGTAACAAAAGCCGAGAATCACTGACATAATACATTACACATATACATTTAATGAGGCTTTGCAAGGACAATGCACTGTTTAAAAGCTAAAAAACCAAACTACGTATGCAAAATTTCTCTGTTATGGAAAAAAGAAAATTATTGTGGTTCTTAGATATATTTACACAATGTGTTGTCTAGTTTCGTTTTCGTGTTCGTCTGACGTATGCCTCCCGTGTTTGTTCACTTTCAATTTGCGCACACTGCGTGTCTCGCGTAACACGCTTTTCCTTTACTTTTTCCCTTTTCCTTCACGAGTAAAAGTCGTTCTTGTTCGACTCTTGCTGTGGGCCTCTGTCTACTCATACCTGCGCAGCGCTAACAGGTTATGGCCCAGGACGCAAGTGAAGACGACAGGTCAGGATGCAAGAGAAGACGACAGCTCAGGACGTAAGTGAAGAGACAGTCCAGGACGCAAGTGAAGATAGCGACCGAAGCCCGAAGCGACGTTAGCGAAGCCAGACGCCAGGAACACAGAAGTAGTGCCTGGACGACAAAGCGATTCTGAGCGACGCATACCGAGACGGGGCGATAGTCAAACCAGAGAAGATTCAGCAGTCATGCTTTCAGCGACGAATTCAAGATCACGAAACTGAATTCAGAGAACTACCATGGCGTGGTCGATTAGGACGAAAGCTGCACTCGTACAAAGAATTGCTCGGAAGCAGTGGATCCTGGATACCCGGCTCAGAAATGACAGACGAGGAGAGGAAACACAATAACAAGGCCCTCACTTACCTGTTCCTTGTGGTAGAGGACAGTTATCTGGACGACATTGACACTTGCACAACCGCGAAGGAAGCGTGGAAATCCTTCGGGAAATTCACACGAAATACGGATTGCTGCACGTCCTACAACTCCTGCGAGATTTTGTGAATGTCCAGAAGAAGACGATGAACCGATGAAGGAGTACCTGAGCCGCTTGATGGACCTACATCGCAAGTTGACTAACGGTGGATACGGATTCACTAATAAAGAGGTTGCGCTTGTCATGCTGATGGGACCTGCCGGAATCTTACGAAGCCCTCATCCTCAAGTTGGAGCAGGACGAAGCCACACTCACCGCTAAGGAAGTGAAGGCAAGACTCTTGGTCGAGGAAAAACGCAAGAAACGTCGAGATGAAGGGCAGACGGACGGAGAGTGATGGTACAGCAAGAGCTCTGTTCACCAAACGGGAAGCTGAGATGATGTCCAACAAGTCAGTAGGCGACAACATGTCCAACATGTCTGAAGGGAAACCGTCTCTCTCGAGGCCGTGGAAATGAAGAGTATTCAAAAAGTAAGATACGATGTTGGAGGACGACGAGTGAGATGCTTCGCGTGCGGGGAAACTGGGACACATCGCCAAACACTGTGAAGAGGTTGATGACGACGCCACATCGCAGAAATCAACAGGACGACGACAAGCGAAAATGTGACTCACGCATCATTATCGGTGTCAGATACAAGATCTGGGAGTCATGCTGTTTGGTACATGGACAGCGGAGCTACAGACCATATGACATCAAATAGGTCGAAATTCGTGGAGTTCCAGCCATATGAATCTACTGTACACACAGCGAATCAAGACGTAATGAAAGTCCTCGGACTTGGCGAGGTGAAATTCCAACTAAAAGAAGAGTACGGTGGGAATTTCTTAACTCTCAAGGACGTGCTGCACGTACCCGAGCTAGACGGCAACATCCTATCTGTAGGGAAAAATTGAGGAACTTATTTCAAAGTAACATTCCACAATGGAAAAGCAGAAGTGCGACGGAGCAACGGTGAGACCATCTTATCGGCAACAAGGTCAGGGAAGATTATACACGGTAGAAGAGTTGTGCTCGTCATCGAGGCTATCGAAACGTGGTTGTGCTGCAGATGCATCGTTGTGGCACCGTCCGACTCAGCCATCTCCACCTGGATGCCGTATACCAGCTCTGTCCCAGAAAGCTTCAGAGCGATGAAGGAAGATGCTCGACGTGTGTGGAAGGCAAGCTCAGGAGAAGTAGTTTTCCGAGCAGTGACGTCACAGTGAGAGCTACAGCGCCGTTAGAACTGATCCACTCAGACGTGGGGAGTGTGACACCAACTTCGAAAGGAGGTTCGAAGTATTTCGTAACTTTTATTGATGAATACTCCAGATACGCAGTCGTGTACCCTATGAAAAGGAAGAACGAAGTCCTTAAAAAGTTTGATGAGTATAGACGGATGGTGGGAAAATCTTCACGGCACTACCATCAAGACCCTTCGAAGCGACAACGCTGGCGAATATGTTGGAGAAGACTTTATACAATACCTGACGAAATACGGGATAACACGACAGTTGACAGTGCCTGGCACACCGCAACAGAACGGTATAGCTGAGAGATACAACCAAACGCTGATGGACATGACGAGATGTCTGTTGATTGAGCCCGGCCTGACTAAAACACTTTGGGCAGATGCGCCGATACAGCAGCGCACATACGTAACAAGTGTCCTTCAAAAGCCGTCAACCATCAATTGCCCGGAAACACTATGGCTCAACCGAGAGGCCAAAATAGACTACCTTAGAGTCTATGGATGTCGAGCTTGGGCAGTACAGCGGAGACAACGCAGAAAGACGAAGTTGGACCCCAAAGTGGTCGAATGCAGGTCGAATGCATTCTTGTAGGTTATCCTGAGGTGTCAAAGGATACAAACTGTGGGACATGAAGAATGATGAATTCTCTTGAGCCGTGATGTTGTTTTCGACGAAGGCGCCATTTCCCTGCAACCCCGTGGCTGTCGAAACAGTCACGGAGCCAGTGACTGCGGAGTCATGTAACGACGACGGAATCGTAGTCGTAAATCTTGAAGTCAACGACGAAGACGAGGCCCCAAAGGAGACTCTATACGAGAACCCGAAGCAACAAGAAGTGAGATGCCAATGTGCAAACAGAGGACGAAGAGCTCGTCGATGAAGCAGGTCAAGTCGGAGGACGAAGTCGAACAGCTACCAAGACTATCTCAACGACTAGCGAACAAACCACCGGCCAAACTACTGTTACACGGTCACACAAGCGACCGCTATCCCGATCCTATCACTCTGGAAGAAGCATTGTCGATGCCTGATGGCAATTATAGGCAGGAGGCCATAGATGAAGAACTGGGAAATCTAGAGAGGAACGGTACGTGGGAAATTGTCCCAAGACCGCGCGATCAAGGAGTTGTCAAATGCAAGTGGATATTTCGAAAGAAATATGACGAGAACGGGAATCTACAACGGTAAAAAGCACGACTTGTCGCTTGTGGCTATTCTCAAGTCCAAGGAATTGATTTCAACGAAACTTATTCACCCGTTATAAAGATGAAGTCAATACGGATACTCCTTGCGGTTGCAATTGAGAGAGATTGGAAAATACATCAGGTTGACATTACAGCAGCATACCTGAACGCAATTCTAAAGGAAACCATATATATGGAGCAACCCACTATCTTGTGTAAAGAAGACCAGGACAACGTTTGCCTGTTAAAGAAAAGTCTTTATGGACTCCGTCAATCAGGGAGGGAGTGGAACATAAGATTGGACGAACTCCTAAAGAACGAAGACATGACAAGGTCAAAAGCAGATCCCTGCGTTTACTTTTGTGAAGACCTCATTATAGGTGTGTATGTGGACGACATACTCATCCTTGCGAAGACGGAGAGGAAAATTGAAGACTTTAAGCAGAAACTGCGAAGTGCATTCGAAGTAAAGGACCTTGGTGAAGCGAGCCACATACTGTCTATGAGCATCAGAAGAAATGAAGACGGAAGCCTGATCCTGGACCAAACGAAGTATGCTGAGGAGCTCGTGGAAACCTTTGGCATGAAAGATGCGAGGGAGCTTCGTCACCACTAGATCCAGGAATGAAGTACAAGAAAGCGTGTGATGACGACGAGGCAGCGAATGCATTGTCTCATCAGTACCGTCAAGCGATTGGAGGGCTACTTGATTTAGCTGGAGGGACGAGACCTGACTTGGCATTCGCAGCGTCATATATGAGTCAGTTTAATGTGAAGCCTACCGAACAGCATTGGAGCGGATTGAAGCACATGCTACGCTATCTCAAACAAACGAAAGACGTTGCGTTAACGTTTTCAAAGACTGGGAAGCAAATTGAAGCCTTCTGCGACGCAGACTGGGCGACTGATTGTGTTGACAGACGTTCTTTCAGTGGCTACGTTTTTACGCTAGCAGGTGCAGCGGTATCCTGGAGTAGCAAAAAGCAGACGTCAACCGCACTGTCAACAGTCGAAGCGGAGTATATCGCAATGTGCCACGCAACTAAAGAGGTCTTGTGGTTGCAACATTTTACGAAGGAAGTGGGAGCGAGTGAATTCATCGGTGAGCCACATACCCTCTTCGTTGATAATCAGGGTGCAATTGCGGTCGGAAATAATCAAGTGGTATCCGAACGCAACAAGCATATAGAGTTGCGACACTTCTTTCTCCGTGAGAATATCGAGAATGGACAATTGAAACTCCAGTACATCAGAACATCGGAAAATTACGCGGACATCATGACCAAGGCTCTGAATGGGAACAAGACACGCCGGCATTGTGAGAATCTGGGTCTTCATAAACATCAGACTCCGATACCATCGACAAGGGTTTTTGCGACGACACATTGAGGGAGGGTGTTAGATATATTTACACAATGTGTTGTCTAGTTTCGTTTTCGTGTTCGTCTGACGTATGCTCACGTGTTTGTTCACTTTCATCTTGCGCACACTGCGTGTCTCGCGTAACACGCTTTTCCTTCACTTTTTCCCTTTTCCTTCACGAGTAAAGTCGTTCCTTGTTCGACTCTTGCTGTGGCCTCTGTCTACTCATACCTGCGCAGCGCTAACAGTGGTGGCGGTGATTGAAAATAAGTCTGCATCGAATGAAACATTTCCTTGAGTTTGAGGAACACACAATATGAACTGAAGAAAATGTTTGCTCTTTCCACAGTACACCATCTCGCTTGCACCATTTTAATTTGCTTATCGAAGCATTTCTTGTTGCATTCTATTAACTCCTTCCTGCAGCCTCAGTACTTTTCTTTGAAACCTTCGTTCCTTTTTTCAGTTTTTGTAGCTGTCATTTCCACAGCTTTTAGAGCTCTAGGACCTGCATCATCACAGTCTGGTTTTTGGGCTACTTTCTCTGTGAGCTCTGTGCAGGTTCTGAACTTGTCTCTTGTTGCTCAGTTGTTTGTTCTTCAGGCTGGGATGCTGCAACAATGGTTTCCCTCTGGGTGTTCGTGTATAATTGGAACCTAGAAGATACACAAGAATGTGTGAAGCATGCAGTGAGCCGACATATTACTGAGGAAGATGACTCGATGTTTCCTGTGTATTTTTTTTATTTGTTTTGTCACTCCTTCAAAGTTTATCGGGACTACTTCCAACATGTGTTTGGTGGTGTGGTGTGTATGATGATGATGATGATGATGATGATTGGGAGTTTAATGGCGCATTGACAACAAAGATCATAATGCGCCATAAACTGAGGTATGATTGAGACGGTGGTGATGTTATGGTTATTTAAGAGTAAACACGATGAAAAGATGAGTGTATACGTGTAAGACTACAGAAGGCTAATAACGCCAACGTCTCTCAGGAAATCAAAGACGCTTCTAAAAGGGACGAGAGCCTCGTCCCAAGCAATAGGGCTGGGTGAAGAGGTAAGAAGTATTTATAAAATACCTTGAAGTGATGTTTGCGATGGATTTCATGATGTGTGCATGTGATGAGTATTTGTACAACAGACAGGAGCTGACCACAGTGCGCACACTGAGGTGGCTCCTCTCCTCGAAGTAAGAACCCGTGTGTAAGGTACGTATGGCCCATACGTAACCTTGCTCGTAAAGTGCACAACAGGCGGTTTTCCAACCGGTCTCCTGTATCCTGAATGTGAGGTTTAATTAAGTGGAGCTTGTTATTTGCTTGTGTGTTCCAAAAGGCTTGCCACATTCTGTGCAGTGATTTCTTGAGTGCGGATCTCATGTCTTGCACGGACATCTCAAAAGGTGTGATGTCATTTTGGAGAGCAGCTGCAGCTGCTTGATCTGCTAACTCATTGCCTTTGATGCCCACGTGGCTGGGCACCCAGCATAGGATGAGGGTACCCCTTTGTTGTTATCAAACTGGCTAAAGATCTTGCTCGCTGCACAAGAAAGTTCTTTGTTGTATGCTGACTACAAATTGCGTTAATGGAACTCAAGGAGTCTGTATATATAACAGAGGACTTTATGGAATCTTGAAGGATGTAGTTGAGAGCCAAGATAATGGCGTAAACCTCGGCAGTAAAAATTGATGCAAATGTTTTTATACGATGAGACCTTGTGTGCGCGCCACAAATCATGGCACAAGTCACTCGTGCACTAGACTTGGACCCATCTGTGTAAATCTCAGTATGGTTATCAAAGCTGTCTTTCAAGTGTGCAAACTCTTGTTGAAGTACTGATGAGGCACTGTCTTGTTTCTTGTATTTTGCCAAAGAGATGTCACACCTTGGAGGTGGTTCCCAGGGTGGGAGCTTTCTGCTACATTCTACAACTTGTAGGTCACAGGACGAGAAACCGTGGCAATCAAACTCTGATGCAATTCGGAAAGAGAATGGAGGGACGACAGAGGCCTTGTTAATGAACAGCTGTTTAAAGCGTGTGTGCTTGACGCAAGTCGAGGCTGGATTTTGGGGTAGACTATGTATTCTAAGCGCGCACGACGTACCGAGGTAAGAACGCCGTCTTTTCAAGGAGCATTCCTTCGATTCAACATATAGACTCTGTACTGGAGACGTTCGGAAGGCGCCAAGCACGAGCCTGAGCCCCTGGTGATGGACAGGGTCCAGGGCTTTCAACACCGACTCTCGAGCAGAACCGTAGACAAAGGACCCATAATCCATTTTGGAACGAATACATGCAGTATGTATACACTTGGTGAAGTGTTTCCTGGTGTGCACCCCAAGATCTGTGAGAAATGATTTTTAAAATGTTTAGTGACTTGACACACTTTATCTTTAGGTTTTGGATATGAGCCTTGAAGGTCAGCTTCGAGTCGAAAGTAATGCCAAGAAATTTGGCTTCTGGTTGAACAAGGATATCTTGTCGGTTAAGCTGCAGCGTAGGTGGTGAAAACAGTCCTCTAATCCTGGAGAAATGGACACACACAGTTTTCTCAGCTGAGAATTTAAACCCATTTGATGAAGGCCACTTGGCCTAATTGTTGATGGCCACCTGCATCTGTCGTTCGCATATTGACAGGTTCGCGGAGCAACAAGATATTTGAATGTCATCCACGTAGAAGGAGTAAGATATGGAGGGTGGGATGACATTGGTCACAGTGTTGATTTTCACAATAAATAAAACAACACTGAGAACGGATCCCTGCGGGACACCGTTCTCTTGTACGAAGGGGCGGGATAGAGTGGTTCCCAGTCGCGCTCTAAAGGATCTGTGCTGGTTGAAGTTTGCAATGAATCTAAGGAGTCTGCCTCCACGCCAAAAGAGTTAAGATCCTGCAGAATACCGTGTCGCCACGCGGTGCCATACGCCTTTCTCCTAAATCAAAGAAAACTGACAAGCAACGTTGTCGTTCGACGAAGGCTTCACGAATAGTGGTTTCCAGCCCAACGAGGTAATCTACAGTGGAGCACCCCGTTCGAAAACCACATTGAAATTCAGAAAGGCACTTATTTTCTTCCAGAAGATGAACCAGCCGGTTATTGACCATTCGCTCAAACGTCTTTCCAATACAACTCGTAAGAGCGATAGGTCTGTAACTGGCCGGATTCGATGCTTCCTTTGTTGGCTGAGAAGGGGAATGACAGTAGCCGTCTTTCATAATAATGGTAATGTTCCCTCTGCCCAAACGCGGTTAAAGAAATTGAGCAACAATTTTTTTGATTCATCAGACAAGTGGCTTTAGCGGCGAATAGGAATCGCAGAAGCTCCACCTTCGTGAACGGCTGGTTGTACAGGTACTATCACCACACTCATTGGAATTTTCCGCTTCTCAGCATTTGTTTTTACTCTAAGAAATTCGGGACGTGTAATGGGATGAATCAGAGATGCGTTCAAAATGTTCTCGAGCGTACCGCCTGTTCTTCACGGCTGCCGAACACCTGCCCGTTGACTTCTAAAAGAGGGATTGTATTACTACGGTGTTCTCCCTCTGATGTTGCGTCTGTCCCACACCACTTGGATGGGGCTACTGCAAGATAGAGAGGACACGAGTTGCGCAGAGATGACCGCTTTGCTTGTTTCAGCGTCCATCTGGCCTTGGCTCTCGCCTTTTTAAACAAAAGAAGATTTTGTGATGTGGGGTATCTCAGAAATGTACCCCACGCACGATTTTGAACGTTACGAGTTTTTGCACTCGATGTTCACCATGGCTTCGGTCGTTTCGGTAGACGACCGAAGTCTGGGGAATGGATTGTGTTGCTGCACGAGGATGACGTTGGTAATTACAGTTGTTGGCCTCTTCAATCGACATCCTCTCCACAGGGATTAACGAGCAGTCACATTTTTCAGAGAAAGCATTCCAGTCAGCATGTTGGAGCTTCCATCTAGGGGGGCGTGCAGTCAGACTATTGACTGCACAGATATATTTCAGGATCACTGGAAAGTGATCACTTCCCAAGTGGGGATTTCTTCTACACTCCATTCTATATCTTGATATAGAGATGGACTGCAAGGTGATAAATCTAAGACGGAGAAAGACTGACTTGAACAGTGGATCTACGCCGGTGCTCCTGTATTTAAAAGACAGATGGAGGTCGATAACAAGACATTTTCCACAATCTTCCCTCGGCCTGTCGGTTCTTGTACAGCCCAAAGTACGATTGTGGGCATTAAAGTCGCTAGGAGTATACATGGAGTTGGAAGTTGGCTGATTAGTGTTCAATAATCTCGCTGTCCAAAACTTCCTGATGGTGCAAATAGACCGAGCTGATGGTGACATTTCCTGTCAAGGACCCATCTGCGCGGCTACGGCTTCCAAGGTTTCTGTAACCAAGTGGATTCTGTGACGGAACAGCCCCCCATGTGTGACGATAGCCACACCGGCCAGATGCGCGATCGGCGTCTAGTTCGATCCATTCGAAATACATTGTGTCTACGGATTGGGCTTTGGTGGTGTCGTGTGTGTTAGTATGTTTCTTGAAGGTAAAAACAATGCTGCATTGTACTTGTCGAAAGAGATCGATATTGTCGTCTAGATCGGAAGTAACCACGGCCAGTTCCATTGGAGGAAGTGGTTCATAACAGTCCCAGTTGAAAAGGAGGAAAAGAAAATCGCAGCAACTGGGTCACGGAC
This sequence comes from Ornithodoros turicata, assembly GCF_037126465.1. Classification (NCBI taxonomy): domain Eukaryota; kingdom Metazoa; phylum Arthropoda; class Arachnida; order Ixodida; family Argasidae; genus Ornithodoros; species Ornithodoros turicata. Next base: position 144,932,304 of record NC_088201.1, read on the forward strand.
TAGCAAAGACTTGCTACCATTTAGGAGGTTGGACCCTTCGCGCAAGGTTGTTTCTCTGTTCATTCCCTTTGAAACCCCTTCCTCGTCTTTTTTCTCGTTTTTGTTTCCTTGTGAACGAATACTGGGGAGGCCGACGATGACTTCTGCGACATGCAGTCGTCATCGTCGACCTCCATATTTGGATGCCTTTTGAGAAGGGGTTTTTACGACACCGTCCCAAAACTGACTGTGTGCCATCGGGCCTTAGATGAGGCCGTGGCTGTTTCTTTGTGGCCAGTTGAATGGCTGGGTTTCCGTCACGGCAGAAGACACTGGAGTGCCTCCAGCTTTCTGAGGTTGGGGAGTGTGGACTGGGGACTCAGGACTCGAAAAACAGGTCTGTGTCTCCACGGACTTCCTCGGTGGCACCACTCACCTATGCACCACGTCGGAAAACTTAGTTTCCATCTGAACTCGAGCTGTGCTCGTGCCGCTTTATAGTTATAAGTTCTGTTCTGTCTTTATGTTCAATATTTCTGTTTCTTCGTTCCACCGTGGGCTGGACCAAGAATAGACCGGGTGCCCCCCCCCCTCACAGTTAGCAAATGGAAGTAAGTCTTTGTGCACGATTCAGGCGAGTGTTCCTTGCCAGCATATCTGGGACACATCAACGGCCCTCGACAGCCATGGGAGCTGTGCCCAAAACCGCTGGCATTTGAAACAGCGGCGAGGATTAGGAATAAATGGTCTGACATGGCAATTGACATAACCCGGCTTTGATGTTAGAAGGAAGTGTGTGGCAGCTTGAACAACAGGATGACGATGCTTTGTCGGGATCTCCTTTCCATCGCTCCACATAATTATTATCCGTTTGGTAGAGACGACACCTTGCTCTTCAAGCCCTCTTCATTTCAGTTTCACTGCACTCGATTAACTCTTCTTCGGAAATGCCTCCCTTAACGTGTGCAGCTTTCGGTGGTTGTAACTGAGATCAGGTATCTCCCCAATGTTCTTTAGAGATTGCAGTGCTGTACTTTGTTGTTTGTTGTCGACCTCCACCTGAATGTCTCCTAGCTGAGTTTCTGGCCTGAAAGGACTTTCCTAACTTCGTGTTCGAGTGCCCTAGCAACAAGGAAAGGAGATACTTTAGACAGTTGTCTAGCCTCGTAATCTAGTGGAGAACCAGGAACTTGGCAAACCAAGGTTCGGACAACTTAGGTCAGAAAAATTCAATGTTCGTTATTCGGTGCGGCTCCTATTCGGGCGCCGATCGTTTTTTTTTTTTTTAGGTGATTGTGTCCATAGAAACAATGAATGCCATTCGGTGGAGACGTCCTGCCGCCCACCACGGAGCCCAACCAGGGGACCGCACACCACGCAGTAGCAGGTACCTCTGAATGATACCCAAGTGCAGCTTTCTGGAGAGTGAAAAGAACTGCCCAAGGTTGACCCTTGCCACCAAAGAAGGTGAAAGAGGAAGGGAGCGAGGAGGAGAGAGGATAAAGAGAAAGCAATGAAAAGTGAGATGGCGACTGGCTGAATAGTCCTGGCCGGGCCTTCCAGGACCACCCGTCTATGGGAAGCAGGGGCCAACGCAGTGTGTTGTTTTCCCGGAGGGGCCCCGAAGGGTCCAAACCAACCTCGAGTCCACTCAACTGCCAGGATCCCCCTTTCCCCAGACACGAGAAAGCCACGCACAGCTATACGTGGGGGTCTCCCTCCTGGGCGACCCAACCGTGAATGCAGCTGCTACTGCTACTGCTACGGTACTGCGGCTGCTGCCGGCGATGGGGCGCCAAGTTCCCGACGCCGGGATCACAAACACATACACAGGGGATAAATAGCATGCATAACAAATGACATACAATACACACAAGCTCTGTTATTGTATTTTCTTGTTGCACATAAATCTCCTGACTATGAATCCCCACCCGCTAGTTGCCTTGCTATGCTTAGTAGTAATATGCATATGATTACATGCAGCATTGCCAGCACTGGCACTGATTTCCAGCTTAGTAAATGCTCATCCATATTTATCATTTTAGTGACTTTATTTTTTACCACATAATAATGCCTTTACAAACTATTACATGTTTTAAGCACATGCTTGGTTCACACGAGTTCAGAACAAGCAGTGATGTACTAACTACAACACATATTATTCCAGCGAAGAGGACGTACACACCCCATTTCCATATCCCCTCATCATCCTGAAGCAGGTCAGTCAGATGCAGAGTTCCACACATCATATCAGCACACAGATTCAGATTGCAGCTGTGGTTATGCTCACCAATCATGACATCACATCACTGTTTCTGAAGTAGTCGTCTTATAGCAGTGCGAAACCGTGCAGTGTGGCTGTAGTTTTCATAGGTGAAGCTGGAAATTCAAGTATGACATGTTATCAGTTGTACCAAATAGTATGAAACATCGAAAAGGAACAGCATGTACATCATACGCGCTCGCAGGAATGCGACGAAAACGCCACTGATCGCACAGAATCATCTACCAACATGTTGTGGTAGCTGGATAAAATAGACGTAGCTATGACATACACAACAAAGCAAGCAGAAACAAGAAGTGAAGTAACTGAGTTTCCTACCAGTATTCGATCGTCAGGTTTTCTATTTTAACCCACACTTGCTTGCCGACGAAAACCGCAGTAGCTGTCTCGACGCGGTCGTAATCGGCGGCGTTTCTTTTCTGGCCTCTTTGGTCCCCGATACGGCTACATTGTCTTCCCAGGGGTTTATCAAGTTCATCGTCATGGCATCTGACCAAACGAAGTGTGTTTTACTGCACGGCAGCTCACTTATTGCTTCCGACGGCACTACAGTAGCTGAAGTGGAGTCCGCCATCTTGCTTTTCAGTTGACCCGACCGTGGTTGAGGAGGTCGGTCGAAACTCAACCGTGGTTGTGCAGTCAACCACGGTTGGCGCTGCAGTGTAACACTCTCAACCACGGTTCAACCGGAGTTCAACCGGAGTTCAACCGTGGTCGACTCAACCGTGGTTGAGAGCGCTAGTGTAACTAGGTATAAGTGAATGACATGTTCGTGGCTGTTGTGTCAATTATTCCACAGACCTACATATGCCTGGTGTTGTTTTGGTGTTGAGGGATGCAAAAATCATGTTCGTTCACCATCGGCGGCGGGCGTTTTCTACCACAAGATTCAACAGGAGAGTGCGCGAAAACGAATGTGGTTCGAAACACTCGGTTATTAGATGTAGCAGTCGTGTCGTGTGTGCTGAGCTCCTCTTGCTGCCGATGACTACGAATATGCCGTAGAAGGCGAATTGCGAAGACGTAACGAAGCACACTGATGCTCAGTACCCAGTGATTTTGGTTCACCGAGGTGACGAGTTCAACACAACGTCTTAGGTACGTACAGGCGTCACACATGTATAAATTATAATATAGCGATGACGTATTCCATTTAACTTGCGTTATTCTACTTGTCCCGTACTCAACAGTGTCAACATCAACAAATTTAATTTTAGGGGCCTTCCAGTGTTGAAGTGGCGCAAGACTGCTTAGTGTGTGTGTGATCCAGGCACTCAAGTTGAATTGACAGAAATAGCTGAAAGAAGGTATGCAAAGTCCACAGATGGAAGCACTAGATTTGTTACGTGTTGCAGACTTTGTGACATTTTTTGGAGTCTTTGGACAAGTGCAGAACATTAGTATGACGTCAACAATAGGAGAAGAAACCGATGAGTACTACTATAGCTTGTTTGAAGGGTACAAGAATACTTCCTGTTGAGGTGTAGTTATGACTTTATGACTAAGGAACGCTAATTAATTTTCTAGAGATGCATCCTCTACACTTGAATGCCCCATGAAACAGCGAACGTTCATTGTCTTTGAAGCCTCACTACTGGAATTGTTCAATGTGTGTAAGAGCTGTAGTGAGCCATGCAAGGTTACCACATCATATTGGTCCTAAATTTGCAGAGTTCCCATGTCTCGAACGCAGCTGTCATTTCTCTTTATTGCTCTTCCGATCCTACCTTCTCAGAGATTAGTGTGGTTCACCATACACTGCATGGGCACTGCCTTTCTCTACTCATGCTTTCGATTTCTTGTTCTGTTGAATAAATCTTCACTTTAGTTTGCAGCCATCACGCTGTCTACTGTGTTTGAGCCTCATCTATATTTATGTGCTATAACGGTATAGCACATCAACATGCCAACAACCTACCAACAACTACCAAACAACCTTGCCTAGTCCTACTTTTGAAGGAAACTACACGATGTGGTTACATCCACATATATATAGTTTTAGTCGACGGAGATTGCTGTTTTTGTACAACCTTCATTGTGCATTTCTTTTGTTTCACTTAGCATGCCTGAAGAAATGTTCTCATCTTCATCAAGATGACAGGTCATTGTTTGATCTGCAGCATTATTGTTCCTGTAATCTTTTCACCAACAGAGAACACAAAAGTGAACAAATGGTAAAATATAACTAGCTTGTTAAATTCAAAAACAAAAGGCAAAACTGTTTATACGTCTCTTGTTTATTTTGTTGCAGGTTTTACAACTCTATCAAGTACGTCAAAACATCAGAGGGCAGGAAGTCCTACTCTGTTTCCTAAATCCCTGGACAATAAAAAAAGAAAGATATAGTTTGAGTTGTGACAAAACGTTGCTTCTGCTCTTATATTATATTTCAATCAAATGTTACGATGCATTTGTGGTGTACACTGAAGCCAGTTTCAATTTGCAGGGCTGTCAAAAGTACTTTACAAAAGTACATCTCAATTACAGTGACAGAGAACTTATGCAATAAATTATTTAGCCATTTTGAGTACTATGCACACCAATGGTGCATGGTTAACTTTGAACCCAGATCAAGGGTTAATAACAATTGAAGTCAGCCCTCAATCCTTCTTTACAAATGTTAGTTGTGACGTGATAATGAATCAGTTACAAGTACTCCGTTTAGCAAAACAGAGTTAATTAAGTGTTAAATCCCAATCTTGGTTCAAATGTTAATTGACATTTCGAAACGTGGTCACTAAGAAGTATACTAAAAGGTTATGAACACAGTTCAGCTGAATGACACTGATGAAAATTATCTTACTTACTCCTCACATATACAATTGAGACATCAGTATAACCTACAAATACATCTATGCCCACAGGTTACTTAACCCTTCAGGAACAAACTAGAAATTATAATATGCTGTAACAGCAAAGAAAAAGCAATGAGAAAAACTTGCAGCAAGCACGAAATGAAAATATGTTGACATCAACATTTCTACAAGTCTGCGCACTGATGGGAAAGCATCTCTAATTGAATGCATGACGCAGATCGAGATCCAGTGGAGTACTTTCTATTGTATTTTCTCGGAGCACCCCATATCCTTCTTGTGAATGGAAGTCAGGTGGTATAACGAATTTCCTGCAGAAATAAGGGTTTTCCGTCCAGTTTGCCGTTCAAGTAGCGCGTAAAGACCACACGGCGCTGCCGTGTATGTTGCTCTTCGGTTTCTCGGATGCATGTAAAAGACACTTGCAGTATACTCACTTCGGTGTCAAGGCACAGTATTTCGTTAGTTCTGATGCAATTGTCTGTCTGCCTTCCACACGCATTCTCTACCTGTCGGCAGCAAAGACCGTAGTATCCATCCATAGTATCCGTCGGTTTGCATTTCACACACGAACACCTGCACGACGAAAAAACAGCGCTTGCTTCGGCTTACACAAGTGCTTCTCCCTGATACACGGAAATTTCACAAAGCAGTGCATGTTCACGGCACGGTGAGCTACTGCTGAGGACGAATGTGACTCCGATTAATCTCTGGACGAGAAATCTTCTGCTGTGAAGAACACACTTTCCACCACGCTAACGCACGAACAACAGTTCTGTGTGAGCGACAGTTGTCGAATGCGGAATTCCAGCGCACTCATGTTCAAGAGACTCGACATTCTCGACGTAGAAAGTGGTCACAAATGCCTACTGCCATTTTCGCATTAGCGCCCAGAAGTGCGCGTATTACATGCGTCTTCGACAGATGGCGCGGGGTCATGCAATTGTTGACAGACTGCTCGGTTTCCTACTAGGTCCCTGGACATGCAATTATGAAAAATTCGATTTCAGAAAAACTACAGCGATTTCAGCGGAGCTCTTTGATATTTGAACTTTTGAAGGTTCAAGCTTTTCGCTGAACATAAAGTTTCGATAGGTTTATATTCACTTTTCGGTCCCTTTATGACAGGTCGCATGACACTACGTGAGCCCTTCCCCATTGTGGCTCTGCAGTATTTCTCCTGGCACGCTGTTGTGTCTCCTTATCTCCAACGGCGTATGTAGACGGACTACTAGATTTCTAGTGCACTATAGTGCACTATGCATTGAATTAAATATTGCAAAGCGTGCTACAGGTTATTAAAAGTGTCTTTTCGTTTACTTACAGACTGCTCACAAACCAATCTATGCCCTGCATCCGCTGACTGCTGGGTAGGAGTCTGCTCATGCTACCCCGGTAAAAAGCCGGTGGCGGGACTGCCAGTCTTCCGGTAATTAAACTTGATTGGGGCCTATTTCACGTATTCAGAGGCAGGGAGGTCACACCTTGAATATCCAATGCTTTTATGTGTTTAGAATATCGTGCAAAATTATGATGAACAACGGTAATGCATCGGATGGTGTGAAAGTACTCGACCCTGAATTTGAATGTTCCACTTTGACCGTTTTCGTCCTCGTATGTCGCGCATGTTGTTTTAAAAGGCATTCTTGTGCTTTTTTTCATACCTTTGTATACACCGAGTGCAACAGTCGTAAATTTGGTCGCGCATGTGATAGATGTTGTGTAACATTTAAAAAATTTGTTCGCCATTTCAACGCTTCATTTCTGTGGATGTAGATGTCCATTCTCGCAAAACTTGGCATCAAGCGGCTCAGGTTCTAGCGCGCTTCAATTTTATGTGCAGGGTGTCCCAGCTAAATGCGAAGAGATTTTTTTCTAATATATCTATCACCTTTATCGGGATGAAGTCAGTTGCTATATAGCATATGCTGAAGGGCTCTCCCTCGGGCGCACCAGCAAACTCCTAATGCACTGTCCGAATTAACTTTTTAATTATAAAATGCTACGAAGCTGTCCCAATGAGAACATCTAATCTCTTTGGTGACCTGATATCGTAGCCGTTTTCAAAACAAAAGTCCGTCCAATAAACCGTCTGCAAAAAAAAAGTCGTGAAGTAGCACGTTTTTCTTTCTTTATTATGTTCATTGCGCGTCTCTAGGGACGCGTCTTACCTTCACTCCCAATGTGAGAGGGTGAAGGAGCACAATGCCGCCTCATGCCTCGAAGATGAGCTTTATCTTGCGGGAAAAAAATGTAGCCGCGTTTACATGAACTCGACAGAGCGGATCGAGTCGAGCTGCCAGCGCAGTAAGAGCGTCTTCCGGTTCCCGTTTCTGCTCAGGCCTGCCGTCGCCTGCGTAGAGCGATGGCTGTACTCGATTTCACAGTTCCTCGAGTCCGGCGAACTCGACCCGACAGCGTTTATATGCACTTCGCCCGTCGAGTCGAGCGCGTTAACACATCGCATGCTGTCGAGTTGACTTAACTCGACACGACGCAGAGTCAGCTCGACCCGACAGCGTTTACATGAAAGAGTTAACTCGACAGTTCAACTCAACCCGCTCCTGTCGAGTTCATGTAAACGCGGCTCGTATCGGGTGACGCTATCGCAACTGCCCTTATCTTTTTCCAGGATGCAAGAGCTCTCTCAGAGCTCCGGTGAGAGCGAGGAGATAGTGTGCTCTGTCACCCTCGCCACCATAGACGTGTCTCCGAAGATGCGCAATAAACAAAAGAAAAAAAAATGGTGTTCCTCCTCGAATTTTTTGCGGACGATCTGTCGAACGGATTTTTATGCTGAAAACGGTTACGGTATCAGGTGACCGAAGGGACCAGATGTTCTCATTGGGACAACTTCGTATATTTTATAATTAAGAAGTTATTTATAGGACATTGCCTTAGGAGTTTGTTGGTGCCCTCTTAATGAGTGCCCTTCAGCACATGCTATATTGATATTGACTTCATCTCGAAAAAGTGATATCTATATATCTCTTAAAAATCTGTTCGCATTTAACTGGGACACCCTGTATCAATCATGCGTGAACCGCAGTGTGCAGTTGCCTGCTGACTCAATCAACAACAACAACATCATTATTTTAATGATTATGATTGGGGTGTTTCACAACCAAGCGCGGTGCTCTACCCCTTCGCTTGCGGTAATGTGGTTACATATACAGGGTGTTTGCTCTAACGTGTTCAGAAATTGTATTTAAAGCGAGCGATAAGAGAGAAACGAGCGCTACTTTTCAGCTACTTGACTAGGAAACAGGTGCTACTAGTGAAGCAGTACCTGTTTCTTACTCAAGTAGCAGAAAAGTACCACTTGCTTTTCTTTTATCGCTCGCTTTAAATATAATTTCTGTACACGTTAGAGCAAACACCCTGTATAATCACACCCTGTGTCGCCTCACAGTGTGTAGCGCAGTACCACAGTGTCAGAAAACTTGAGAAATTCCTTTACAGTTGGGCATTGGTAGGCTGGATTTGACCAATTAATTTTGATATAGTGAGAAGGCAGTGTCTAGCTGATTTGAAGACGTCGAATATGTGGTTCTGAAAGGTTGGTAGCGCGTGCAATTGGATAAACGAGTATGTGCTCTAGATCAGTAAACTGTTGAAGTGGGGTATTTGGTAACCCACAGTAATCCTGAAGCAGCAACTAGGACATGGACAGATAACTGAACAGGAGTACAGTTTTACTTACAATTAAAGGGTAAACAAATCAACTCTCATTTTTATACATTCTTAAGAACTTTGTGCTGCTAATCTTGAACCTGTTCCTCTCGAGGAATGTTGATCTTCTTGGTAGTCTGGATATCTTATCTCTGAAGACAACAAATCAACAGCCAACAATCAATATAATTCTTCTATCTCCCTCGAAAGCTCAACTTTAAAACGTGCTTTTAACTCTGTTTCTGAATTGAGTGCGAGGCAATATACTTAGGCCAGACAGGGAGATGCCTAAACATTAGACTAAAGGAACACAAATACACGATAAAGAAGTCCACACCATCAGGACTGTTGGCTCTAAATTGCAAGGATTGCAAGTGCGCGCCTCAATTCAGAGACTCGGTTGCAAAACCACATTTTAAAGATCAACGTTCAAGGGGGATACAAGAAGCACATGGAATAGGAAAGGAGGCCAAAGGATTGTGTGTAAGCTGACCTTCTGCTGATTTGTTGTCTTCGGAGATAAGATAGCTAGACTTCCTAGAAGATCAACATTCCTCAATGAGAACAGGTTCAAGATTCTCCACATCAAGTTCTTAAATATGAATTCTCTACCTTCTGGTTGTAAGAAAAGCGTTACTCCTGTTCATTTTTCTGTCCGTGTCGTCCTCGTGCTGCTTAAAGGTAAGTGTGCTCAAGATCTTTTAGATCCCAGCAAGAAAGTCACCTTGTCGCTAGCGGTGGCTGCGGTGATCTGTAAAAGCCACTTTGAGTCGTATCCGATAGATTAATACAGCGTCTTGACGACAGGTGTCTTGTGGCATCCAAAAAGCGAACGTTAGGCCGACTCTTGCAAGCAAAAATGGGGAGAGAATGCCAGTTGTCCATTGGCGGGAAGCCATTGGTGCCACTAGACGTTGAAGCTGAGACGAGAGGGATGTGCCCGGAATCCACCATTAAGAATAAACCGCTTAAAAATAAAACACTTAAATTCGCACTCTTAAAAATAACAACTTTATTGTGAGCTGATGAACTGTGAGTTTCATAGCCGAGAGCGTTACTCTACCCCATTGCTGGTTGTAATGTGGGGAATGAAACAATAATCCCCTTCAAAATAATGAGCCCCTTTCAAATATAAAACGAGCCCCTGAGAAATAATGAGCCCTTTCAAGGTCCTATGGTGTCCAAAAAGGTCAAAAGAGCTATGAGGACAGAGTGCTGGTGTGCTGGATTTCGCCATAAACCAAGCGATTTTGAGAGAGGTGGGGGACAGTCCAGCAGAGTGCGGTTCGGGAAGGTAGGTAGTGTGGGCAATGAAGAAATATGTCCGCTGGATCTTCTAGAGAACCGCAGTGACAGCATCTGGGAGAGTCAACTTGTCTCAAGCGGTAATGCTACTGCGCTGTGAAGACTACATCGAGTCGCATTCGATGAATTAATGCAGCGTCTTGACTGTTCAAAATAAATCTCCAAAAATAAACTGCTTAAAATACCCGCTTAAAGATCAAAGCTTACGAATCCACCATTAAAAACAAACGGTTTGGAAAGCCACCCTTCTAGCACGGAGGCAGATTTATTGTATTCTGCGTTGGGTTAGATCAGGTTATAGCAGATTAGTTTACTTTAGCTTCAGTTAGTACGGGTTAGTTTAGGCTCGTTTGCTCTTGTGAGGTTCGTTGAATTCCCTTGCCTGGAGTTCGCCATGCTTTGGGAGGTGCGGGCATAAAACTGAGAGCCGATTTCACCTCACTTTTTAAAGGTATATTCTTAAGCGTAGCTTTTTGGCGATTTGTAATTCAAGTTGAATAGTGTTGCAGATTATCTTTACCGTGGATTTCTTTCAGGCTATATTGTGGACGTTCTATTTTTAACGGTAGACTGTTGCCGTTTATTCTTGAGCGTTTAATTTTAATGGTTCCATATCGCCTACACCCAGACCAGAGAAGTCGCTGTGCATTATCTCTCCTCTTAGCCCCTCATACTGAAGGAAACGTGGTAAAGTGCGAAATTGAGAAGTGTCTTTGCTACCGTGTCCGAGCGCACTTTTGTTGCCTTTTTGGAAGCGAATAAAGTTACGGCTGAACCAAACACACCTTCCCGATTTTGCTCTCTTTCTTTCCTCTCTCTCTCTCTCTCTCTCTCTCTCTCTTCGTTTCACTGCTGTGTCGCTGGCGGCGTGACCACTGCCAACGCCACCTAGATACACAAGGCCTGCTTATTGCCTCCTCTCCCTCCTTCGCTACGTGGACACATAAAGTCAGAATTCGTCTGCTACAGCGATTGGCCGCATTGCGAATCCAAGAACTCTCAAATGATTGCAGCTATCTTGAGTTGAATCTGTAGACAAAAAGTGCAACATGCGTTCCAGAAAATCAACATTGAGAAACATATGGGACCGTTTTGCGCTTTATTTTAAAGTTGTCCCATTTAGTACGCGGCGACGTTCAATCACTACTCGCAGACCACGGTGGTTCGTCTCCATGGCTACGACCGCTGAAAGCACGCTCGTGATTGGCTACGGCCGTTGAAAACACGATTCCGGTTGGCTGACTCTTGGTCGTTACATTACGTCGACGAGTGAACAGGCTTTCTCGGTCTAGCTGGTGTTGCCACTCCTAATAACCCCCTGCCAGCGCCTGTGGTCAAGTGGCAGCCTTCCAGTTACGGTGGTGGTAGTGTTACTGCTAGCCGTGGCTAGTTAGAATACACCTTTTTAGAAATGCAAGCGCCACCTGTGGCGCGCAAGGGCTCATGGGAACTTCTAGCGCCTCAGAGCATTACGAGTCGGCCAGAGGTAGAAGAACAACAACAACAACACTCCCGATGTGCGCAGCAGCAGCGTCAGCTAGGGTAAACTATACCAGAAGCAGATGAGAGAGCAGTGTCCTTGAAAGTTCCCATGCTGCTTTGCGCCGCACTCTTGGTGGCGCACGCATCTTTTTAAAATCGTCTGTTACAATGCGGGCGCACATTCATTGAAAGTGTCACAGCCAACGCATAAACTGTAAACACAGAAGACACAGACAGCAGTGGAACGATTTTCTGACACTTTTCCTATCACGCACTCACCTGCCAATGAAATTCGAGGACTTGGGAACTACTTGCGGCAGCGCAGTTTGACATTGGTTGCCATTTACTCCACGTGACGGAGGCGCCAATCCTCGATTAGAGATTTTGAAATATATATTTTAATTGTTTATTTTTGACAGTATATTTCTGAACGTTTAGTTTTCAACGGAGATTTTTTAGCCATTGTTTTTGGGAGGGAATTTTTGCGCGGTTGATTCTTTATCGATGAATTTTACGCGGTTTATTGAA